>NW_025899867.1:300000-520753 GCF_022539505.1 Lolium rigidum
TACTGAGAGGGAATGCTTCTTGTGCATCCAAAACCTTGAGCCAAAACCTATGCCATTTGTGTCCACCATAACTACCTATTACGTGGTTTTTTTTTGCCATTCCAAAGTAAATTGCTTGTGTGCTACCTTTAAAAATTTCATTCCTTGTCTTTGCAATACATAGCTCATGGGAAAGTAGCCTAAAAATTATTGTGGTAATGAATATGTCGCTTATGTATCTTAGTTCTTATAAGTTGCTTGTTGAGCGGTAACCATGTTTCTAAGGACGCCATCAACCTGTTACACCTTTGTTGAATATCATGTGAGTTGCTATGCATGTTCGTCTTGTCTGAAGTAAGGGAGATTTCTCATGATTAAATGGTTTGAGTATGCATATTGTTAGAGAAGAACATTGGGCCGCCAACCAAAGCCATGTATCATGCATGGTGGAAGTTTCAGCTTGGACATTAATCCTCAAATCTCTTATGAGAATATTATCTGTTGTTGAATGCTTAAAGCATAAAAGAGGAGTCCATTATCTGTTTTCTATGTTGTCCCGGTATGGATGTCCTCAAGTTGAGATCTATCAAAATTGATAAATCAAATGCGATTTATCTCCTTGGACCTTTGTACAGGTGGCATAGAGGTAGCCCTTTGTGACACTTGGTTGAAACATATGTAATGCAATGATAATCCATGGAAGTCCGAGCTAATTAGGACAAGGTGCGGACACTATTGGTATTCGATGCAAGAGGCTTGCAACTTATAGGAGGATTTATGCATAACACATATGAATTATTACTACCGTTGACAAAATTGTTTCCATGTTTTCAAAATAAAAAGCTCTAGCACATGAGTAATCCCTGCTTCCCTCTGCGAAGGGCCTTTCTTTTACTTTATGTTGAGTCAGTTTACCTACTTCTTTCTATCTTAGAAGCAAACACTTGTGTCAACTGTGTGCATTGATTCTTACATACTTGCTTATTTGCACTCATCATATTACTTTATGTTGACAATTATCCATGGGATATACATGTTGAAAGTTGAAAGCAATTGCTGAAACTTAAATCTTCCTTTGTGTTGCTTCAAAACCTTCTATTAAGAACCTATTGCTTTATGAGTTAACTCTTATGCAAGATTTTTTGATGCTTGTCTTGAAAGTACTATTCATGAAAAGTCTTTGCTATATGATTCAGTTGTTTAATCATCATCTTTACCATTGCTTTGAGTCACTTCATTCATCTCACATGCTTTACAATAGTATTGATCAAGATTATGATAGTAGCATGTCACTTTAGAAATTATCCTTGTTATCGTTTACCTACTCGAGGGCGAGTAGGAACTAAGCTTGGGGATGCTTGATACGTCTCAAACGTATCTATAATTTCTTATGTTCCATGCTAGTTTTATGACAATACCTACATGATTTATTCATACTTTATATCATTTTGATGCATTTTCCGGTACTAACCTATTAACAAGATGCCGAAGTGCCAGTTCCTGTTTTCTGCTATTTTTGGTTTCAGAAATCCTACACAGGAAATATTCTCGGAATTGGACGAAACAAAAGCCCAAGGCCTTATTTTCCACGGATTGTTCCAGAACACCGAAGGAGAGACGGAGAGGGGCCACGAGGTGGCCACCCCACCTGGCGGCGCGGCCAAGAGGGGGGCGCGCCCCCCTATGGTGTGGGCCCCTCGGGACCCCTCCAACGCCGCCCTTCCGCCTATATATTCTTCCAGTCGCGAAAACCCTAAATCAACAAGTCATATTCCACGAAGAGTTCCGTAGCCGCCGCCATCACGAAGACAAGTTTCGGGGGATAGAATCTCTGTTCCGGCACGCCGCCGGGACGGGGAAGTGCCCCCGGAATCCATCTCCATCGACACCACCGCCATCTTCATCGCCATTGCTGTCTCCCATGATGAGGAGGGAGTAGTTCTCCCCCGAGGCTGAGGGCTCTACCGGTAGCTATGTGGTTCATCTCTCTCTCCCATGGTGTGATCTTTATGTGATCATGAGCTTTGTATCACTATTAATCTATGTGCTACTCTAGTGATGTTATTAAAGTAGTCTATTCCTCCTCCATGATGTAAAGTTGACAGTGTGTGCATCATGTAGTAGTTGGCGTAGGTTATGATTGTAATCTCTTGTAGATTATGAAGTTAACTATTACTATGATAGTATTGATGTGATCTATTCCCCCTTCATAGCTATCGTTGACGAGTGTGTATGCTATGTTAGTACTCGGTCTAAATTGCAACGGTCTATTATGCACTCTAGAGGTTACTTTAATATGAACTCCGGATTCACTCTCCACGGTGTGACGGTGATAGTGTGCGCATCGTGTGTGATTCCTTTATGAAGTTGTGGAGCTTGTTTACTCCGGCTTGAGGGTGCTCTTGTAGCCCTACATAATGAATGGTGTTTGTTATCCAACAAGAGAGTGTTTGAGATTAGCATTTATTTATTCAATTATGTGATCATTGTTAAGAGTGTCCACTAGTGAAAGTATGCTCCCTAGGCTTGTTTTTAAGCATTGAAACACCGTTTCCAACAAGTTCTGTTACATGTTCGCTTGCTGCCATTTTTATTTCAGATTGCAATTACTACTTATAATCATCCATATTACTTGTATTTCACTATCTCTTCACCGAACTAGTGCACCTATACATCTGACAAGTGTATTAGGTGTGTTGGGGACATAAAAGACTTCTTGTATCTTAATTGCAGGGTTGCTTGAGAGGGATATCTCTGACCTCTACCTCCCTGAGTTCGATAAACCTTGGGTGATTCACTTAAGGGAAACTTACTACTGTTCTACAAATCTCTGCTCTTGGAGGCCCAACACTGTCTACAAGAATAGAAGCGTGCGTAGACATCACCCCCACATGATCTCCACCATGGCATCATAATCGTTGTTAAGACCAGCCATGAGGTAAGCGTTGAACTCTTCTGGACGAAGGGGCTGGCCGATTGAGATTAAAGTATTGGCAAGCTGCTTGACCTGTTGAAGTAAACAAAGTAATGGTGGAATCGAGCTTTTTAACCTTCTGTAGTGCACCCCGAATCTGCATCGCATCGTGCGGTCGATTGCTGGGACAAGCTAACAGTAAGGGTCTCCCAAGCCTCACGTACGAGTTGTAGCCGTGAGCATCACCATCCCAATCGCTTCCTCCCAGAGCGAGCAGATGATCGCTGAAAGTATAGATTGGTCTTGTTGATGCCATGCTACAGTGGATTAGGGATCATAGGAGGGGCGCTTGCCTCGGTTGTGGCCGCCGGGTTGATGATCACATGTCAGGCGGACAAGGTAGGGCTCCATCAACAAAACCGATCAAGCGATGATTGCTTCAAAGGATAGGGAAAAACTATGCACGCCAGTAGAGGTAGTTCACCGGCATGATGCGAACGGTGATTTGATTCGCAAGGCTTATTGGCGAAGTAGGTATCACGGACATCATTGAGGAAGACATGGAACAGGCCAAAGCTAAAATACCAGAGCTCAACGACATTGGTGAGGAAGAACTAAAGGCCGACGAGGTAACGCTCGTGGTGGAAGAGGAACTCATCTCAGGGCTAGATCGGTAGGCTCTGATACCATAAAAGGAGTTTAGGGCTTATAGTATTGTAGGGAATCGCACAGCTTCAATAGGGCCAGCTCGTATGTATTTATATTAGGGAAACAAGGGTACATGTACAAGGATTGTTCAGGAGGTTTACAACACCTAAACCGACTCGTGGGAGAGATTGTGGAATTATTGAGTCACATCAAGGCGGAGGATGACTTTCAGGGACATGTGAAGATGCAACTTTGCATTTCAGGCGAAAGATTTGCTCCATTTTGTCAACCCTAGCCTCAAATTTTCTAGCTTGTGGAAGAGGACATGTCAAGGCTCCAGGTGAGGAACATACTCGGACTAAGCTTCATTCACCACTTATTGAATCCCGGCATCTTGGTCCAAAAACATTCAAATTTGAAAGCACGCGGTCTTCACGGTCCATTTGAAGGCGCTAATAGCAACTTGCAATTGTCCAATAGCAGGGAGGATAGAGCATTAAGAATATGCCTATCAAAGAGAGGTCCCATTCGGCGTGGCCAAAAACATAGTCAAAAGCTTGCTCAAGGTTGGATTTTCTCTTTCGTTACTCTAAGTGAGACGACGGTTTTGAGGGGAAACTTTAGTGAGCTCGCAATGCTGAAGGGTGTCCCTAAAACGGTTGATTCGGTGCCGGTTTGAAGTACGCTTGTTTTTGTCGCAGGCGTGGTATATTTTGTTCAACTGTTCGTTTGGAATCCATATAGTGCTCGCGGTAGGCTTTTGGGCAAACAGCTCCGTGAAGCAGTCTTCTTCGCGGTTGTGCTTACTGCTTAGTCGGGCAAGTGAGCCTAAAGTACGTGCCATGCATCGCAGATATGTGAAAACATCATGGAGATATGCAGAAGACGCCTGTAGAAATGTTGGAGGCCTGCACGATGTTTTCATGCCATAGCACCAGGATGCCACGGCCGGTGAGCACGGAGCAAAGCCCTTTTTTTTAGGCTAAACAACACTTTATTGATTACTTAAGATCAATACATAAAGCCTTGTTTGATTTTGCTCCGGAGCAAAGCCCTTGAGGCGGAAGCCTCCAACCAAAACAGCAGTTGCGACGTAGATGTTTTGCAAGCAAGCGATGTGGCAGGTAGAAGAGGCGATGGTAGCACTGACAGTAGTTTTCTTAACATTCAAGATCAACAAAACGGGTTCTTTTTCATTCATTCATTCATTGATAAACAATGGAAGATTGCATACAACCACGCACAGACACAAGAACACAACCACGCACAGACACAAGAACACAACCACGCACAGACACAAGAACACACACGGCAGGGCACCCCTGCATGGTCACACTTGCTGCAGGAGCAGCACAACCCAGACGGCCACACCTGGCCAACTCCATCTCCATCAGGTGACGACATGAGCGGAAGAGCTAGCGGCGAGTTTGCAGCACTCGTCGCAGCAAAGAGGCGCGCAGCAGTGGCTCTTCCATCCGTTGCCAGGGAGTACCGCCGGAGTAGGTGGAGGGAGCTGGCCGGGGGCTGCAGAGGAGGTAGGAGACATGGAAGAGTCTGTCTCCGCCGGAGTGGGTGGAGGGAGGCCCGAGGCGGCGGAGGAGGTAGTCCACATAGAAGAGTCTGTCTCCGCCGGAGTGGTAGCGGAGGAGTCACGTGTCAGCGAAGGGGCTTTCGCCGCGGAAGAGATAGCGGCGAGTTTGCAGCACTCGTCGCAGCACAGAGGAGCGCAACAGTGGCTCCAACGTTTGCCAGGGAATTCCGCCGGAGTAGGTGGAGGGATGCCGGAGGCGGCGGAGGACGTAGGCGACATAGAATAGGCTGTCTCCGCCGGAGTGGGTGGAGGGAGTCCGGGGGCGGCGGAGGGGGCAGGCGACATAGAAGTGGCTGTCTCCGCCGGAGTGGGTGGAGGGAGACTTTGGCCATGGGTGGCGGGAGGCGAAGGAATGGATGTCGCTCCTGTGGCCGCGGCGGTGAGCAGGGCGAGAAGCAGAAAAGCGGCCATCCTTGCCATCCTTGCTTTGGAGGTTTGGGGCTGGAGATGAGATGGTCTGGCTATCGGAGGGAGCTCTGAATTTATAGCGAAAAGTTGAAGTTGCTGCGAGCAGAATACAACCGGGGTCCGGGGGCAGAGTTTCGGAACCGGAGCACGGATGCTCTTGATGGACTGTTGGTGTTGGAAGGCGCGTAGGGTCACGGACTCCCGGCACATAACAGCGTGCTTGTCGTGGAAGGTGATACAAAATTCGAATTTTTTGTACTCCCCTCAATCCTCATCTGAAAAAAAAGGAGCTGCTCAACTATAATTCTACAGATGGTTAGCGAGGACGTCCCGCGAGATCAGAGGGGGGCCGGGCTCGATGTGTCATCGATCCACTGACTGGAAATGGGAAAGAACTACCAGCAGGCAAAATCAATCCTGAAGGCCCTGGCTGTTTGTGTTTTTCTGATTCTCAACTATAATTTTCCAGCCCAATTAAATGCTACGTGTACAGATGTGGTAATTAAAGTTCAGTTCTAACCCGATCATTTTATTCAGTTCGTGATACAGTTTGCATGCAGTTGTTGCTTCATCTGAGTTGCTTGCGTCGCTACGTCACGGCGCCATATCGTCTTCTCAAGGGGCTACACGCTTTTCTAATTAGGATATATCAAAATTGGAACGCTGTCAACCACGGCGGGACAAGAAGCCGTGGAGTCAGCAGATCACACGGTATCGTGCGCTAGCTAGCTGTTGTATAGCCCTAAATGGAAAGAACTACCGGCACACAAAATCAATCCTGAAGCCCTGGATGTTTGTGCTTTTCTGATTCTCAACTATAATTTCCCAGCCCAATTAAGTGCTGCGTGTGCAGATGTGGTAAAATTCAGTTCTAACTCAAAACAATTTCTAAAACACTTGGTAGATCTTCACAAACTTAATTACTGTGATTGATTACCTAGGAGGACACAAAAATACTTCTAGTAGACTAATAATAAAGATATTTACATTTTGCTATCTAGTGAAGAAACCAGTTTACATATATATACACACTCTTAAATAATTACTATGTTGTAGGTAGATTACACTTCTAAGAAAAGAACTATAATATGATTTGCTACTCAACTATGTTCCAGAAAATATGGACCAAATCTATACCAATATAAAAAGAGCGAGAGGAGGCAGATCCAATACATCGTGACCGCACAACCTTGCATCAACGCTAAAAGATTAGCCCCGTGATTTGCGGTAAAACAGTGTCAGACGCCCCGCAAATCGCACGTCATGCTAACTGTTTTGCCCCACGATAATCTCATCGAGCAACCGCACCCTGTGTCCATGTCCATGCCTCCGCCGCCAATAGCATCGTCCTCGGCCGTCACCCTGGCAGCCCGCATGCCCCCGCACTCCTCCCGTTTGTCGTCGGCGACGGCATGCCGTTATCCGCTCCCCGAGATCGACGTGTAGTTGACGCCGCCGTCGCACCGTCCTTCTATCCCCATCAGTCCCAGATCCAGCAGGACAGCCGCCACGCTCCCATCTTCGCGGCCGCAGGACACACTAGACATGGTCGTCGCGGCCAGCAGGTTCCGATCTGGCCGGTCTCGGTGTCCCTACTCTATGTCTTGTACTAATTTAATCTCGATCGGGATCAACCTCTATTGATGGGAAGGTGGAGATGGAGATGATTTTCTCTGAAACAAGTTTTGGTCCTCTCTTTGAAAATCATCTAAAACTGCAGTTGCTTTGGGGAATTTATCCTCCAATCAGATGCCCTATCCGCTGGAACCGAATGTGATCCAGTTGACGTACCATATATTCAAGGTAGTTAATGGAATTCTTAGGAGGGAGCAGTTTCAGATATGAGATATCATATATATTCAGGATAGTGTTTCGAATTCTTAGGAGGGAGCAGTTTCAGAGATGGCCTACCATATGTTCAGGGTAGTTGTATGGAATTCTTAGGAGGGAGCAGAGATGGCTCTTCTTGGCGCCGTTACTTCTTGCGTGAATGTTTTGTTGTGCCCATACAGTCGTAATGCAGGAGCCCAATGCTACCAGGTATTGCCGTATTGCACATTTCTTAAGCAGATGGAAGATTAGATAGGGTGAAGTCAAATTTGGTTCATATCTTACAAATGAGTACCATGATTATCTCACCAGGAAATTCCAATTGGTTATATTGTCCTGAAAAATAATTTCATCTTACCATAATAATATAAATTTGAGGTGCTACAAAAAAAAGATGCATACAAGCTTTCAGTCTCTTTAGCCAGCCTACATTATCCACAATTTCCATTCTAGAAGCTTCATAGAGGTATTAATAGATTGTCTTCATATGCCATTTTTTTTCTTAAGATGCTTTGGTTGTAGTTTATTAGCTATGTCTTCTTGGTGAAAATGGTGGATTGGATAGAAAACTTCTTGTGCATTGTGCAATTTGAATCTTTTTTTCAACCTTTCGATTTTCTGAAGTTGTTTGGTGACTAATATATAAATAAACAATATCATTGCAGCTATGTGCATGATTGAGTAACTGGTATCGAAGTGCTCGGATACCAAGTGTGCTATGCCGTCCGTTCCCCTAATATACAAGTCTTTTGTTGTATTATTGTTAGACGAGGGTGGTATGGTCAAATTTTTATATCTCATGTAAAATTGTTTGGTTTTACTATTGTTAAATGATGATGATATGGTAAAAAAAATTATATCTTAACTTCATATGTATTCTGAGTCATATTTTGAGCCAATTATGGAACCTGATACCTAATAAAGAGAGAGCATGGACATCTCCCATTATCCCCATCTATAGTAGATAAGGCGATTTGTGCATCCTCCCGCACTGACCACCTCGCCGCCATTGATCCGCTCGATCCTTCGCCTCGGGCGGCTGCTCCAGTGGTGGGAGGTTGGGGGATCGACGGATCACGGTGTGTACATAGTGTAGGTCGTTGTAGTTTGGCTATCGGCGGCGCTGAGGAGGCGGTGGCGTGGTTGGAGAGCCTTTTGAAGACGGTGGTCCTCTCCTCCGTTCTGGATGCTCCGGTGGAGCTCCGGGGTGGATCTGCTGTCCCAAGAGCGCCCGTGGCTCGGCGGAGATGCGATGCGCTTTTCCCCCTCGCCTGTGTCTGAGTGTTGGCGGAGCCGGTCGTCGTAGATCCTAACGGATTTGTTGTTGTTGACCAAGCTGGTGGCGTTCGTGGTGCAGGATGGAGGTGCTCTGGTGCCGAGGAGCATCGACTTCTTGGCTGTTTGGGGGATCCTCCCTGTCCAAGCTTGTGGTGGAGGAGTAGCGGCGGGTTTCGCTGGCGTATCATGCTGCTCGACGAAGACGACGCTGGGCTCAGAAGGACCTCATTGTAATTTTCTTTGTTTCTGGGCTTGTTTGTAAAACTCTTGGTTAATAGTCAGGGTGGGCATAAAAACCGTGAAACCGAAAACCGAACCGAAGCCGAAACCGAACTAACCAAAATCTCGGTTTTTTCCATTAACCGCTATTTTTTCGGTTTCCATTTTTACTAACCGAATTAAATTTGGTAGAATTCGGTTTTTAGCCCCACCAACCGAACAAGACCGAATAGACCGAATTGAGTAACCTACCATCAATTTGTACATAAACCGATCATTCCATAGAAGCCCAATTGCGTTTGATGTTTCAAAAATTGTTCATTCAATGTATGACTTTGGTCTTTGATGTACTAGCTTTTTTTGAATATAGCGTGAAGCCTGCATAATAGAACACGTCGCTCAAAGTCTTAGCTACCCCTTTTAATCGCTCACAAGTGATGCACCTGTACAACGAGTGCCGCAGCCTACCAAATAGCATCCCTCCACGATTGGTGCTCATTTGTCGATTTCTTGCGCACTTGATGCTTTTTGTGTTGATATGTCAATCACTATTTGCTTTCTTCGGTGATGCCTACTATTTGTTCAAGTGAGTAGGTTCATTCGGTTTTAACCGAAAACCGAACCGAATTTGTCGGTTAACCGAATCTTCGGTTTCCTAAATTTTCATGCCAATTTCGGTTACCATTTTTGAAAACCGAATTTGTTCAAAAACCGCAAAAACCGAACCGAAATTTCGGTTAAAACCGAATGCCCACCCTGAGTTAATAGTATCAGTTCTGTTTGCGCAAAAAAAAGGATGGAACTTTTTCTTTGCGTAATTCCACTCACAAATGAGTATAGAATGTTTATGTTCCCAATAGGGAGCTTGTATGGTCGATAATAATTGTTAGTCTATTTTTTTGGGATTAATAACTTTTATTGTTTTAGGATGTATACTGAAAGTCATGAGATATGTGAATGGGGTATTTTGGAAACACGTGCATTGCACGTGCAATATTACTAGTTCAACTTAATATACCATATAATTGAATAGTTAGTACTAGTAACTTTGTATAATCCACTCCTCGGGATGTTGTAGAGAATAAAATAAATGGTTCGTAAGATGGTTTGCATGATGTAGTTGCTTCCTCTCATTCGCCTGCGTCGCTACATTACGGTATATCGTCTTCTCAAGGGGCAACACGCCTTTCTAAATAGGAGTATAACCAAATGGGAAGGCTGGCAACCACGGCAGGACAAGAAACCGTGGACTCAGCAGATAACACGCTACCGTGAGCTAGCTAGCCTGATGTAGCACGAATCTTTTATCTTTAAATAGAAGCACCCAACTATCTAATTTATCTTAATATGCAAGCATGCCACATCATTGAGCATTCTTAACCAATCCTACCTTGACATTTCATCACGTTTTTCCACAGTTCCATTTCACCAGTGGAGGCTATTTTTTCCCATGATATCCTTCCTACCGTAATGTGTCGTATCATCCTCTGTAACTCGAAATTTAATGTCCCTCTTATTGATTTCCTTCTTCTTTTCAGCTTCTGCATTACTGCAATATTAACCAATGGATTTTACCCCCCCTCATCTTCTCCATCAATTAAATGCACGTATAACTGATGCAGTAGATCTCCCTTTAAATCAGTGGATCCGCTTCGTTGTCACCGCCATCTCTACAACTTCATGCCCATGCCCCTCCTCGAGAGTCGCCCAGATGGAACGTTTGAAGTTCACGTTGTCAGCAACTATCTGCTGCTGGTATCGCGCGCGCTGGTCTGGAAATATCGATATGCACTCCTTTTCCTCGGTCGTGACCAGATTCAATACCCTCTCGATCCGTCCCAGGTTCTTCCTTATTTTCTATTCCCAACCTTCGTTACTGTCAGACTATCATCCTGCACTTCTCTGTTTATTATGTTCGTCATTAGCAATTATTTTGTCCCAGTGAGGAAACGTTGCTGGAAAGATAGATCATATCCTCACACAATGCCACTTTGCAAGAGAATTTGGTTCACATGCCAGCAACTAGGGATCAGCGGACTGGTGCCTGACAGATATGTGACAGTGAGAGAATGATGGTGCTCGCTAAAATCGGGATACCCCAGGACAAAATGGAAAGAGATAGCGGCGATGGCAATCTTGGGCATATTAAGGTTTGGTTAGAAAGAAATTCCCATACATTTGAGCAGTAAAGCTCTACTCTCATGCAGTTGGTTTCAAAAGCTACGGAGGATTTTGTGCTTTGGGACACGAGTAGGCAGAGTCCCAGAGATCAGAGAGAGAGGAGTAACATTAGTTGTTAGAAGATGCGGCGGATGAGGCTGTCTCCCTTTCTCTTGGCCTAATATGAAATCTCAATTAGGAAGTGAGCCTAGCTCGACTGGTTAGGGGGACTGGATGAACAAACCCAGCATCTGAGTTTAAATCCTCACGGACGCAAATTTAGGTTCCTATTTATACTTGAGGACCAGGTCGGTCCGGGTACTCATGCAATTTATCTTGAGGACTTTGATTTAACCTTAATCAAGATTAAAAATCTTAGTACTCATGCCAAATGGCTGTGTGATTCCTGGTTGGTGCAGAGGCCGGGAAGTGAAATTCTCCCCATTTTTGGATGGTCAACTGCAAATTTGAGAGCAGGCTGCAAGCCCAACCTGACGAGCTCCAAAATCAGTCTGCCCCGACTCCCGTGTCGCCTCTCTCTGGCGGCCCGGGAGACCCAAACCCTAGCCGCCGCCGGGCGGCCGCCCTCGTCTCTCCCACCACCGCTGCCGATGGCTGGGTCCGCGATGGCGGCGGACCTCGTTCCCAAAGGGGATGGGGGCCTCCGGCTGTCCCTCGCGATGGCGGAGTACTGGATCCAGAGGCTCGGGACTCCCTCGGCTGCGCGGCGCGGAGAAGATCAAGCCAAGACGACGCTGCTCCGGCGGTCTAGTGGCTTCGGCCTGGACGACTGCATGGTGCTGCGGCGGCTTGGTGGTGGCGCGCTTCGGCAATGGCTGGTGCGCTGGACTATCGAGGTGCTGTGCGGCCGTGGGTGGTGGGCTGATCTGGGTGGTGTGCCCTGCCGACGGCGGAGGGAAGGGTGGGGGCAGGCTGCAGGGGGAAACCCTAGGTCCTCTTCTCCTCTCCTCTCGACGGTCGGTGGTGGAGGTCTGGCTCTCGGCTGTGGCGAGGCCCAGGCGTGTGCGGTATCTCCAGACTACGCGATCTGTGCTTGGTGTCTCCGGTGGCAACCTTGGCCGGCCTGGGATGGTCGCCGGCATGGGGGCGCGAACTAAATAAATGCGGCGGTCCTAGGATTCCAATTTGTGTCAAGATGATGATCTGCCAGAGCTGTGCACCCATTGACCTGGCTAGAGTGACAGGTTCCGGGAGGCGCCGCCGGCGATCTTCCATGGGCGATTCACGCCTGGAGACTGCTGGATCGGGTGGGACTCAGTCATACGCACCCATGTTTTACTCTGGCCGTTTGGTTTCAGAGGGAGCGGTTCGAAGCTCTGCTGGTTGTTAATATCATGGGGCATGTTCTCGTTCCATGGTGCCGGCAGATAATGTCATGAAGGCCGAGATCTGAGGTCTAGCAATGGAGGATCTGTTCTTTGAGGCGAGGAGGAGTTGGCTTGGTGTTTCATGACTTGGAGCAGCGGCATGCAAGTGGGGGCGACTGCACAGGAGAAGACCAAAGTCTTATCTTTCAAGTTGAAAATCTAAGGTCTGGGCTTAATTGGTTGTGCCTGGCAATGGCCTTGTTGAAGGCATTGTTTTGAGAGTGAGGACCTTCTTCTGGGTGAAAACCCAGATCTTTGATCGGGCGACGACACCGCTTGTGCACTGTTCCCTTCTTGGAGACGCCGCTGTTGAAGAAATTGGACTTACGCTGCTGGGCACCTCAAAACCTCCGGGGACGAACCACTTGGTGGCGAGGATGCACTGAGCTCCAGCAGCAGCACTGAAAGGCCTCCACGAAGGAAGAAGAACAGGGGCCGCCTTGCCAGCTGAATATCGCGAAGGTGAGGACGCCATCCACGTGATTGCGCTCGTCGACGAAGAACCACCTCATCGAACGGTGGCACCAACAGGAGGAGGCCAGAAGTCCCCCACTTCCTCTCCCCTCGCCACCACAGCCGCCCGGAGAAGAAAACAGAGCGGAGTAGCACCTCCCCTGATAACGCCCACCACACCAACAGCCCCACCTCGTCGCAGGAGATGAAGAAGAAGCAGCAGAAATGCGGTTTCCCCCCTCGCCACCATGGCCGGCCAGGGAGAACAGCATGCCGCTACTGCTAAAGCCACCACTCCTCCCCCTCGCCGCCTTGGCTGGCCAGGAGAAGCAGGGCAACCACCGCCCACTGCAACAGAGAGAGGCACCTAAGGGTGTGTTTGGTTGAGCTGTGGCTTATCTTAAAGCAGCTGTGGGCTGTGGCAAAGCAGCTGTGGCTGTGTGATTTGAGAAAGCTGTAAAAGCCATTGGCAAGTAGCTGTCTAAACTGTGGCTGTGAACATAAATGTTTGATATACCCCTAAATACTTGAGAGACTGTTTTATTAATATCTAACTACAATAACCTCATTAGAGATTGATTTAGATATAGATGATCAAATTGTAGTTAATTAATATATTATCTAGCCAATATATTGATGAAACAAAAAAAAGGTGTTTAAACAGCAAGCAAAAAGATCACGTTGGACAGACAAATGACTAGTACATGTCTTTCCTCCGATCATCCATTACAACCAAGAGTGTTCTTCCGGTTATCCATTACAAAATATACAGGTTCCCTCTTTTGAATGCTTGCTATTTTCACAAGCAAGCAAACAGCCCAACAACTAGCTTTGTAGTTGCGGCGCAAAACATTATATGCAGCTAGCACATATCACAAAATAAACTAGTAAGTCGCACATGAACTCATTCTCCCATTGAGCTCCACAAGGAGTCAGCAATTGTATCACGTATTGAGTTCATATAACAAGCGTCACGTCTCACTGGAATATTATCTCCTTGAAGTTGTTCTTCTCCTCCAGGAATATAGTCCTCATCTTCATCACATTTGTCAAACTCCTCATCAGGCAGCTTCGTTTCACGAATGTAATTGTGCAACGACATACAAGCAATAATAATTTTCTTTTGCCTACGAGGCTTGAAACTGGGCATACCCTTTAACGTGCGCCATTTAGCTTTGAGAACTCCAAACCCACGTTCAATGACGTTTCTCCCTCGAGCGTGGGCATAGTTGAAGACCTCGTGCTTCCCAACCGGTTTTCTTCCATTGCGGAATTCCGGTAGATGGTATATTTGGCCTTTGTAAGGAGCAAGATAGCCATCGCGGTTTGAATAACCCGAATCGACGAGGTAATATTTGCCTACATGAACAAGACAAGTCAGGAAGCAAATAAAAAGGAATATTTGACTACAGAAACAACACAAGTCAAGTCAGGAAGCAAATATTTGCCTACATAAACAAGACTAGTACCTGCAGGGGGCTTAGGAAATCGATGTGCATACTTTGCCAACGTGTAAACACCCGGATTTTTAAGTCCAGATGCCTGTTATGCCATACATCGCAATCCCAGGAATATTGTTGTTGCGAGACATAACAGTTGAATATCATAAGTCATCATTCATTACATATCATAGTCGTCTTACAAATAGATCACATGATCCAATATTACAATAATAGTTGAACTATTGTTTCAACACACATCACAAATACATAGCGGAAGCGTAGATAGAAGGGGACTCTATAGTCCACAGGCCAACGCTTGACGTCAGGAGTAGTCCTAGTTGTCGTAGACGTCCTGCTGTCCATCCTCTTCATACTGCTGTTCCTCTTCATAGTCTGGCCATTCGAATAGCCAGGGACAAAGCCGTGAGTACTTCAAAGTACTCGCAAACTAATACTAATGTAAGTACTAACATTTCTAGTAAGGGGGATGCTAAGCTCTAGTTTCTTTTGCATAAAGCCAACTTTAGTTCACAAACATTTTAGTAAACAACTCTTCATGTGCTAACTAACTCAAATGGGAACATTAGTGTCATTCCCACAACTTAATTGTGTTTCAAGTCAAATTCACCATTTCAAGTTCAAAATTACAAGCCACCCTTCACATGTCACATTTTTGAAAATGGTCTGATGACGGAACAAGTATGGCCTTTCCAACCGTCCATAACCGTGGACGCGGCTATTCGAATAGTTCTACACTCTGCAGAGGTCGTACACTTGTGCCACAACATTTGCAATAATCCGTCGGGGTTAATCGGCCCTGATTTATCACACTCCGTGTGCGGACTACCAACCATAACCTTTCACTTACATACCCTAGTATAGGCATCTCTCCCCATGAGCTTGGCCTCCCAGTGAAAACCAACTGTTAACCTGGGAACTGCACAGGGCTTGGGCTGGACATTCACCTCAACTTACGTCATTTCACATCATTTCAGATCTCTTTGGAGGCAGCCCTTGGCATAACCCCGATGACGCTTGTTTAGAGGGAACCCATACTAAGATATATAAACTTCTAGTTAAGCCCTACCCATATCGAGTACTTGTGGGGGTACTTGTAAAATTGGAATGGTATCGCATCCGAACCCAACCATCAGTTTTTGTAAAGTTCACCATGTCATTCACAAGTCACATTCACCTTCAAAATCTTTCAATAGAATGACTCATCATTCCAAGGTTTTCAAATTCATTTCAAACTCACAAGTTCCCATCTAGAGTAGTCAATTTTAATTTAGCACTAGCATCTAAGTATGAGGGGTGCTAAGTAATTTGCTTTGCTTCTAGGCTAACATTGATACTCTTGTACTAGTCCAATACTACCAAGTAAATCATGAGTCAAAAAGTACTTTGATAAAACAAAACTAAGCAAAGCTTGTAAAGTAAAACTGGGCAATAGGATCATGAACATAAAGTAAATAGGTAATGCCTTGCTCATGGTGAGCTTTGCACTTTGCAAGAGTATTATCTTGCAACAATAGAACTTGCAATGGTGTTAGCTTGCAAGAGTATAGCTTGCATTGATAATAGCTTGCCTTGGTGGTTGAGGTGATCAAAGTGGTCTTCTTCTCCTTGAAAGTAGACTTCCTCCTCCTCTTGATACTCCTCGGTACTAGCGTCTAAAATACGAAATACGGGGTACAATCACCAAACAATTCATTGTCTATTCTAAAGATCACATGTATTCACACAAACTATTCTATTCCCACAATTAATACAATTTGGTGCCTTGGTGGTCTTGCTTGAGGAAAAATAATTTCCTCTCATTTTAGATGTAAATGATAGTTTCCATATAGTTCTTGAGGAATAATTTCCTCTCATTGAATCTTCTTTAAGATTTAATTTCTCAAACCATCACACATGAATTTATGTTGACCTAAGTCAACCATTCATCATCATCATTTGAGAAAATGATTTAAATGAGGTAGAAATACCTCATACTATTTAACACTTCTACAAATGATTTAAAATCACCAAGTATTTCATGTGAGAGTATTTGACCAGGGGTCCAAACTTCATATGAAGGTACTTGGGACAAGATTTAAATGAAGTGAAACATCTCATATAATTTACACAACTTAAACTAGCATCACACATTACTATTAAGTGGGTAGATGTGTTGTGTTCTTATTTAGGAAAAATAATTTCCTCTCATTATCTTATTAAGATTTAATTTCTCTTATGAATAATATATGACCTAGGTTGACCAAAGTCAACCTCTTCATACTTATCATTTAAGAAGCTGATTTAAATGAGGTGAGTACCTCATACATTTTAATCCTAACCTGGTAAAGATTTAATATCATCAAAAATTCATATGAGACCTGTATGACCAGAGTCTCTTCATCAATTTGAATTGTTTGTGACAAGATTTAAATGAGAGAAACACTCCCATATGATTTATTAATAGTTTTGGACAATATCTTTGACTAGAAATAGCCATATAGTCCTTTTATTAAACTAGGCCATGATCATTCAAAGTGACCACACCAGTTTCTTGCAGAAACAATTAGTGTAAGTCAAATGTGAATTATAGCAATTGGATTTACTTCAAAATTCAAATTGGTTGATTTTTAATATTTATTTGAATACTGAAAAGTCTCTGACTTGTTATTTTTGTCACATTAGTTCTATACAAGATTTTGAAGTGGGACCAGTGGGGTTGTGTATATCTTTTCAGTAGCTTTCCAACCATATAAAGTTTGCTAAATTTGGCCAAACCAAACAGATTCTATTGAATTTCAAACGCAGGGCCAGTATTGCATTTGTTTGAATTGAATTAAATCAAATTTGACTAGACGGGCTGGCGGGAAAGAAATTGGGCCGAATCAGTTTGAAACGCAGCAAGGAAGAGTTGGGCCGGTCCAGCTAACGCTGCGGGCCAGCTGACGAGCAGGCCCCACCCGTCGGCGAGTGACTCACCCGAATCGGTACGCTGCGATGCGCGCCGTTGGATCGAAGCAGATCGGGCGGTGCGGGAGCGTCGTCTTCGTCGGGGGAGATGCTTGCTGGAGCGGCGGAGGTAGGGGGTCGGCGGCCAGGTGGAGCTCCGGCGAGGGGTGGCGACGGTGCAGGGGGAGGTTGTCGTCGACGGCGAGTGCGCTGGTACCGGTGGCGAGGCTGGAGGTGGCCTGAATCGACGCCGGCGAGATGAGGTATCGGCGGGCTCCGGCGGCTAAATTGGGGAGCTCCGGTGATGAATCGAGAAGGGGAAGTGGTCGAGGAGGGTGAGGGAAGAGTGGGGAGGCTGCTGGTGTGCTTGGATGGCTGAGGGGAGCTCGGTATTTATAGAGGGGCGAGTGTGCTGCGAGGCGCGGACGAGGTCAACGGCGAGGTCGTCGTTCCAGGGCGACGAAGGAGCGAGGAAGGTGCGCAGGAGGTAGGCGACGTCACGGCGGTCCTTGGGGCATTAATGGCGCGGTACGGCGAGGTGTACGACTGTCGGGCGATGGCTTGTACTGGCGCGGATGCGGCGGGATTCCGTCCTGGTCTCCGGCGGCGGCGGGCATGGGTCGTGATCGCGCGCATGTCTGGCGCGTCCGCGGTGGCACGGTGATGCTCAAGGCGTCGAGAGGAGGTACAGGGCGAGCGTGTGCTGGCGAGGCGGCAGGTGGCCAGTGACGTCCGCGGCGGGTGCTGCGGCGACGTCATCGGCATGTCCTGGCCGTCCTGGGCGCGCGATCTCCGGCGACTGTCGGCGTCCTTGTGGTCAATGGCGAGTACGGGCGGATCCAGGAGATCTTTGGCGTCGTGTTTGACAAGGTGGTGAAGTGTGGAGAGGCGAGAGATGAGAGGGGAGGGTGTCGAGGTAGAACGGGATCGGCATGGCCATGGCCAACCAGGTTTTGGTCGTGTCCATGTCGATCTCTTGCATGGGCTAGGTAGGGTTGGGTCAGGGGAGTATGGCTAGGTCAATTGGTGGTCAAGGTTTGGCAGGATCTGATCACATTTTGAAAATTGTGAATCTTGCATATGTTTCAAGGTCTCCTCTTTGCTTGATTCTATCTCTTGATCCAAAAAGAATTTGGGGTGATGGTCTTTACAGAAAATGTTCACCTTGATGAGTACTTGGATGGCATGCAAAGATTTGAATTGGTTTAGTTTAGAAATCTTGAAATATCGAGGCTCAAAGTGGTAACCGGACTATAAATGTCAAAAGTGACCATGATCCTATGTGAGCTAAAATTTGAATTTGGATTTGGTTCAAATGGTATTTCCTTGCATCCCCATAGTTGTAATAACCATCAAATAGTATATTACAAGTAATGGTGAAGTCAAAAAGGGTCTAGGGTCAAAATTTGCAAGATTGGCATAAGTGTGAGATTGTTCCTCATATTAAAAAGTCCTAACTTTGCATGAGCATAGATTTTTATCCAAAGTGAATTTTGCATGGTTGTCTTTACAAAAGTTGTTCATCTTGATGTCCTCTTGGATGACATGCAAGGAATTGAGAAAGTTTAGTTTAAAAATCTTGAGATACAAGGGCTCAAAGTAGTGACCAGATTATAAAAGACAGATTTGACCATTATTGTATGTGAGCCCAATTTGAGTTTGAAATTCATTTGAATTGTGCATCTTTGATTCCAAAAGTTGTGATAAGTGTTTAATAACATTATTCAACTAATGGTGAAGACCAAGAATGGTCTAGGTCAAAGATTTAGAAAAATGGCATAAACCATATGTGAGGGTTTTGTGATTTTCTACTTCTTATTCTTTTATTTTCCTTTGCTTCATTTTGACAAGAGTGAGGTTTATTTGGGGTTAGAATTAGTTGGGTGTAAAGTTCAAACCATTTTAGGACAATGGGGGTGCCTAGGTCAAGATTTGATATTTTGGCTAAGTGCCACATATGCCTCTATGCATAAGATGGATTCTATTTTGATTCTCACTTAAATTGGTTGGTAAGTACCTGGTTGAGGGTGTTGAGGTATTTCCAATCATCTACACAAGGTAAGCAAACCAAGTTTTAGTTTTTACACAAAGTAGCCATGGGCTTGCATATGTCCCTTTTTCTTATTTAAAATCACCTCTTCTTATTTTGGTTTTTCAAAGATTTATGACAAGAGAGTATGAGGTCTAGGGTTTTGTGGGGTTCACAATGGTTCACCACCATTTAGCAAAAATAATAAAGGTAGGGTTCAAGATTTACCTATTGGAGCTTATATGCCT
The DNA here is from genome assembly GCF_022539505.1 of Lolium rigidum. NCBI lineage: Eukaryota > Viridiplantae > Streptophyta > Magnoliopsida > Poales > Poaceae > Lolium > Lolium rigidum. The sequence goes on from NW_025899867.1 coordinate 319,534, forward strand.
ATATATGTCTTTTTCTTTATTTTGGTTTCTCAAAATAGATCCATTTGTATTTGAGAAGATCAAGGTTTAGGGTTTTTCTTATTTGATTTCTTTCTCTTTTATTTTATTGGGTTTGTGATCTTCACTTGATTACTTTAGGGTTTTAGGGTTTACCTCATAAGCATAATAACCCTCATCATGGCAAATCACAAGTATTAGGTATGAGCACTATGCATAGCATCCACAGTAAGAAAAGTTTTTGTTGGTTCTCATTTTTGGAAAAAGGAAATTCATTTTCTCTTTGTTTTGAAATTTGGGGTGTTACAAACCCTTCCCCCTTAAACAAATCTCGTCCCGAGATTTTAAGAAAAGTTAGGTTCCTAAGAGAGATTGGGCGATATGATTTAACAGGAAGACATACTTGGCATGGCCTGAGGTGCTTCTTGGGCTTCAGTGGCAGTCATGTTGTAGTAGCGGCCGTTGTTGTTATTCTGGTTCCTTCTTGCGGCAAAGCGGCGTTGGTTCTGAGCAGGTGCAGCGGGGTTGCCGGCAATCTTGGCGAGTCTCTGGGGGCACTCGTTGGAGTAGTGGCCCACAACTCCACATTCATAGCAGTTTACAGTTGACTTGTCTTTCGGGGTGACGGGGATGGCATTGCTTCCAGTCCTCGGGCCAGTGTTGGTGTTGTTGTTGGTCCCATTTTTGCTGTTGGGGTTGTTGTTGTTGTTACCTCCAGGCTTCGGGGGTCCTCTGTTGTTGCTGGTGTAGTTGGGGCGATAACTCTGAGCAGGGGGCTTGTTGTGTCTTGGGGTGAATCCTCCAGAGGAGTTGTTGCGGTACTTCTGGGTATGGTGGGGTCCACTCGGTTCATCATCCTGCGCTTGCGGTTCTCATTGGCCCGATGCAGCTTTCCTTCCATCCGTATGGCTGAGTCCACTAGGGCTTCTAAGTCAGCGAACGGAATGTTCACTAACACGGTTTGCATTTCGTCGTGCGATCCGTTCGAAATCTCTCCTTCCTTTTCTCGTTGGTGTCGGTCTCATCCGGGCGTACCTTGACGAGTAAGAAATCTGTCGCGGTATTCTACCACGGACATTCTGCCTTGCTTGAGTTCGCGGAACTCGTCTCTCATCATCTTGATCAGTCCTTGGGGCACATGGTACTTGCTAAACTTCAGCTTGAAGTCTTCCCAGGTCATCATCTGTCCAGCATTCATTGCGCGGGCGCTGGTCCACCAGGCTCGTGCAGGTCCCGACAGATAGTGGGTGGCGAAGAGTACTTTCTCTGTGGCTTCAACTTGCGCAACTTCGAGGTTGTTCTCCATTGTCTGGAGCCAGTCATCAGCATCGAGGGGCTCTTCGGTCTTGCTAAAAATAGGTGGGTTGGTGTTTTGAAAGTTCTTCAGTTTTGACCCAGGGTGGTCGTGGTTTCCATGGCCATTGTTGTTCTGAGCAATCAGCTGCAGTGCAGCAATGTTGGCCTGGCGTTCAGCTCTCTCGGCTTCTCGGTCTGCCATCATCATCTCTAGCATCTGCATCATGGCGTCTTGGGTGGCGCTGCGGGTTGGTGGGGCCATCTGAGTATCGAAGTAGATGATAAGATAAGAGGGAAATTTATACGGTTTGTTTGAATTAAAGTTCACAAGTTCAAATCTTGAAAATTGAGTAGTGTTGAGGGGGTAAAAACCAGCAACACTTTTTCATTCATACCAAACATCACACAGTACAAGTCTAACACACCATTGGTTTGAAGAACCATTCATTCGCTCTACAATACAAGGGGATCCTGATACAACTCACACCTACTTAAGTGCTGGGGTGATACTACTATTCCGGGTGGATTCTTCGTCTTCACGGGTGCTGTGCTTGGCGAGAGGCAAGGGCGTTGTCCAAATCCCTGCGGGTTTTGTACATCCTGAAGTCCTGGTGCGCTACATAGTGGTTCCTCTCCTTGTGCGGGGGCATGGTCATCGGTCTTCCCATGGAGTCATGTCTTGGGTAGTAGATGAAACGAGTGTTCTTGATCTTGTTCTCATTTTGTCCACACAAACGGAAAATTGCTTCTTGCATAGCTCTGACTAGTCCTTCCTCCCAAGTGTTTCCCGTTACGAGAAAACCGAGATGGTTTCCCATACCGGGGCTCCAAGCTTCCTTCGTAGATCAGTAGAAACGTCCCACCGAGGTGGTTCTCCGGAGTGGTTGTTGAGGGGTATTCCGAAGAACTCGGGGTACGGGTGTCCTAGATATTCCACTAGTTGCTTCAAATCCTTTTCGAACCTTAGGTCGCCTCCGGGACCAAGCTGATAGAACTCCCATTGGTACTTCATCTGTGAGTAATTAGGATAAGTAAGTTAAAGAAGTAATCAAGTGTGCAAAATTTTAGGTAGGCTTGCAAAGAAAGTGGAGTATAGATTTCTCGTTTTTGAAAAAGATCTCAAGGATAAGAGTAAGAACAAGTTTGCACAAATATTCACTTCATTGGTTTTTGAAACTAAGTTTTTCAGACGTCCATTCTAACTAGGGTCTCCTAAGGTTAAACAATGGCTCTGATACCAACTTGTAAACACCCGGATTTTTAAGTCCAGATGCTCGTTATGCCATACATCGCAATCCCAGGAATATTGTTGTTGCGAGACATAACAGTTGAATATCATAAGTCATCATTCATTACATATCATAGTCCTCTTACAAATAGATCACATGATCCAATATTACAATAATAGTTGAACTATTGTTTCAACACACATCACAAATACATAGCGGAAGCGTAATTAGAAGGGGACTCTATAGTCCACAGGCCAACGCTTGACGTCAGGAGTAGTCCTAGTTGTCGTAGACGTCCTGCTGTCCATCCTCTTCATACTGCTGTTCCTCTTCATAGTCTGGCCATTCGAATAGCCAGGGACAAAGCCGTGAGTACTTCAAAGTACTCGCAAACTAATACTAATGTAAGTACTAACATTTCTAGTAAGGGGGATGCTAAGCTCTAGTTTCTTTTGCATAAAGCCAACTTTAGTTCACAAACATTTTAGTAAACAACTCTTCATGTGCTAACTAACTCAAATGGGAACATTAGTGTCATTCCCACAACTTAATTGTGTTTCAAGTCAAATTCACCATTTCAAGTTCAAAATTACAAGCCACCCTTCACATGTCACATTTTTGAAAATGGTCTGATGACGGAACAGTATGGCCTTTCCAACCGTCCATAACCGTGGACGCGACTATTCGAATAGTTCTACACTCTGCAGAGGTCGTACACTTGTGCCACAACATTTGCAATAATCCGTCAGGGTTAACTGGCCCTGATTTATCACACTCCGTGTGCGGACTACCAACCATAACCTTTCACTTACATACCCTAGTATAGGCATCTCTCCCCATGAGCTTGGCCTCCCAGTGAAAACCAACTGTTAACCTGGGAACTGCACAGGGCTTGGGCCGGACATTCACCTCAACTTACGTCATTTCACATCATTTCAGATCTCTTTGGAGGCAGCCCTTGGCATAACCCCGATGACGCTTGTTTAGAGGGAACCCATACTAAGATATATAAACTTCTAGTTAAGCCCTACCCATATCAGGTACTGTGGGGGTACTTGTAAAATTGGAATGGTATCGCATCCGAACCCAACCATCAGTTTTTGTAAAGTTCACCATGTCATTCACAAGTCACATTCACCTTCAAAATCTTTCAATAGAATGACTCATCATTCCAAGGTTTTCAAATTCATTTCAAACTCACAAGTTCCCATCTAGAGTAGTCAATTTTAATTTAGCACTAGCATCTAAGTATGAGGGGTGCTAAGTAATTTGCTTTGCTTCTAGGCTAACATTGATACTCTTGTACTAGTCCAATACTACCAAGTAAATCATGAGTCAAAAAGTACTTTGATAAAACAAAACTAAGCAAAGCTTGTAAAGTAAAACTGGGCAATAGGATCATGAACATAAAGTAAATAGGTAATGCCTTGCTCATGGTGAGCTTTGCACTTTGCAAGAGTATTATCTTGCAACAATAGAACTTGCAATGGTGTTAGCTTGCAAGAGTATAGCTTGCATTGATAATAGCTTGCCTTGGTGGTTGAGGTGATCAAAGTGGTCTTCTTCTCCTTGAAAGTAGACTTCCTCCTCCTCTTGATACTCCTCGGTACTAGCGTCTAAAATACGAAATACGGGGTACAATCACCAAACAATTCATTGTCTATTCTAAAGATCACATGTATTCACACAAACTATTCTATTCCCACAATTAATACAATTTGGTGCCTTGGTGGTCTTGCTTGAGGAAAAATAATTTCCTCTCATTTTAGATGTAAATGATAGTTTCCATATAGTTCTTGAGGAATAATTTCCTCTCATTGAATCTTCTTTAAGATTTAATTTCTCAAACCATCACACATGAATTTATGTTGACCTAAGTCAACCATTCATCATCATCATTTGAGAAAATGATTTAAATGAGGTAGAAATACCTCATACTATTTAACACTTCTACAAATGATTTAAAATCACCAAGTATTTCATGTGAGAGTATTTGACCAGGGGTCCAAACTTCATATGAAGGTACTTGGGACAAGATTTAAATGAAGTGAAACATCTCATATAATTTACACAACTTAAACTAGCATCACACATTACTATTAAGTGGGTAGATGTGTTGTGTTCTTATTTAGGAAAAATAATTTCCTCTCATTATCTTATTAAGATTTAATTTCTCTTATGAATAATATATAACCTAGGTTGACCAAAGTCAACCTCTTCATACTTATCATTTAAGAAGCTGATTTAAATGAGGTGAGTACCTCATACATTTTAATCCTAACCTGGTAAAGATTTAATATCATCAAAAATTCATATGAGACCTGTATGACCAGAGTCTCTTCATCAATTTGAATTGTTTGTGACAAGATTTAAATGAGAGAAACACTCCCATATGATTTATTAATAGTTTTGGACAATATCTTTGACTAGAAATAGCCATATAGTCCTTTTATTAAACTAGGCCATGATCATTCAAAGTGACCACACCAGTTTCTTGCAGAAACAATTAGTGTAAGTCAAATGTGAATTATAGCAATTGGATTTACTTCAAAATTCAAATTGGTTGATTTTTAATATTTATTTGAATACTGAAAAGTCTCTGACTTGTTATTTTTGTCACATTAGTTCTATACAAGATTTTGAAGTGGGACCAGTGGGGTTGTGTAGATCTTTTCAGTAGCTTTCCAACCATATAAAGTTTGCTAAATTTGGCCAAACCAAACAGATTCTATTGAATTTCAAACGCAGGGCCAGTATTGCATTTGTTTGAATTGAATTAAATCAAATTTGACTAGACGGGCTGGCGGGAAAGAAATTGGGCCGAATCAGTTTGAAACGCAGCAAGGAAGAGTTGGGCCGGTCCAGCTAACGCTGCGGGCCAGCTGACAGCAGGCCCCACCCGTCAGCGAGTGACTCACCCGAATCGGTACGCTGCGATGCGCGCCGTTGGATCAGAAGCAGATCGGGCGGTGCAGGAGCGTCGTCTTCGTCGGGGGGGAGATGCTTGCTGGAGCGGCGGAGGTAGGGGGTCGGCGGCCAGGTGGAGCTCCGGCGAGGGGTGGCGACGGTGCAGGAGGAGGTTGTCGTCGACGGCGAGTGCGCTGGTACCGGTGGCGAGGCTGGAGGTGGCCTGAATCGACGCCGGCGAGATGAGGTACTGGCGGGCTCCGGCGGCTAAATTGGGGAGCTCCGGTGATGAATCGAGAAGGGGAAGTGGTCGAGGAGGGTGAGGGAAGAGTGGGGAGGCTGCTGGTGTGCTTGGATGGCTGAGGGGAGCTCGGTATTTATAGAGGGGCGAGTGTGCTGCGAGGCGCGGACGAGGTCAACGGCGAGGTCGTCGTTCCGGGCGACGAAGGAGCGAGGAAGGTGCGCGAGGAGGTAGGCGACGTCACGGCGGTCCTTGGGGCATTAATGGCGCGGTACGGCGAGGTGTACGACCGTCGGGCGATGGCTTGTACCGGCGCGGATGCGGCGGGATTCCGTCCCGGTCTCCGGCGGCGGCGGGCATGGGTCGTGATCGCGCGCATGTCTGGCGCGTCCGCGGTGGCACGGTGATGCTCAAGGCGTCGAGAGGAGGTACAGGGCGAGCGTGTGCTGGCGAGGCGGCAGGTGGCCAGTGACGTCCGCGGCGGGTACTGCGGCGACGTCATCGGCATGTCCTGGCCGTCCTGGGCGCGCGATCTCCGGCGACTGTCGGCGTCCTTGTGGTCAATGGCGAGTACGGGCGGATCCAGGAGATCTTTGGCGTCGTGTTTGACAAGGTGGTGAAGTGTGGAGAGGCAGAGATGAGAGGGGAGGGTGTCGAGGTAGAACGGGATCGGCATGGCCATGGCCAACCAGGTTTTGGTCGTGTCCATGTCGATCTCTTGCATGGGATAGGTAGGGTTGGGTCAGGGGAGTATGGCTAGGTCAATTGGTGGTCAAGGTTTGGCAGGATCTGATCACATTTTGAAAATTGTGAATCTTGCATATGTTTCAAGGTCTCCTCTTTGCTTGATTCTATCTCTTGATCCAAAAAGAATTTGGGGTGATGGTCTTTACAGAAAATGTTCACCTTGATGAGTACTTGGATGGCATGCAAAGATTTGAATTGGTTTAGTTTAGAAATCTTGAAATATCGAGGCTCAAAGTGGTAACCAGACTATAAATGTCAAAAGTGACCATGATCCTATGTGAGCTAAAATTTGAATTTGGATTTGGTTCAAATGGTATTTCCTTGCATCCCCATAGTTGTAATAACCATCAAATAGTATATTACAAGTAATGGTGAAGTCAAAAAGGGTCTAGGGTCAAAATTTGCAAGATTGGCATAAGTGTGAGATTGTTCCTCATATTAAAAAGTCCTAACTTTGCATGAGCATAGATTTTTATCCAAAGTGAATTTTGCATGGTTGTCTTTACAAAAGTTGTTCATCTTGATGTCCTCTTGGATGACATGCAAGGAATTGAGAAAGTTTAGTTTAAAAATCTTGAGATACAAGGGCTCAAAGTAGTGACCAGATTATAAAAGACAGATTTGACCATTATTGTATGTGAGCCCAATTTGAGTTTGAAATTCATTTGAATTGTGCATCTTTGATTCCAAAAGTTGTGATAAGTGTTTAATAACATTATTCAACTAATGGTGAAGACCAAGAATGGTCTAGGTCAAAGATTTAGAAAAATGGCATAAACCATATGTGAGGGTTTTGTGATTTTCTACTTCTTATTCTTTTATTTTCCTTTGCTTCATTTTGACAAGAGTGAGGTTTATTTGGGGTTAGAATTAGTTGGGTGTAAAGTTCAAACCATTTTAGGACAATGGGGGTGCCTAGGTCAAGATTTGATATTTTGGCTAAGTGCCACATATGCCTCTATGCATAAGATGGATTCTATTTTGATTCTCACTTAAATTGGTTGGTAAGTACCTGGTTGAGGGTGTTGAGGTATTTCCAATCATCTACACAAGGTAAGCAAACCAAGTTTTAGTTTTTACACAAAGTAGCCATGGGCTTGCATATGTCCCTTTTTCTTATTTAAAATCACCTCTTCTTATTTTGGTTTTTCAAAGATTTATGACAAGAGAGTATGAGGTCTAGGGTTTTGTGGGGTTCACAATGGTTCACCACCATTTAGCAAAAATAATAAAGGTAGGGTTCAAGATTTACCTATTGGAGCTTATATGCCTATATATGTCTTTTTCTTTATTTTGGTTTCTCAAAATAGATCCATTTGTATTTGAGAAGATCAAGGTTTAGGGTTTTTCTTATTTGATTTCTTTCTCTTTTATTTTATTGGGTTTGTGATCTTCACTTGATTACTTTAGGGTTTTAGGGTTTACCTCATAAGCATAATAACCCTCATCATGGCAAATCACAAGTATTAGGTATGAGCACTATGCATAGCATCCACAGTAAGAAAAGTTTTTGTTGGTTCTCATTTTTGGAAAAAGGAAATTCATTTTCTCTTTGTTTTGAAATTTGGGGTGTTACACAAGGTGTCATTTAAGATCCGCGTGTCATGAGCAGACCCAGGCCAACCAGCCACAGCAAAAGTAAACCGCATATCGAAGTCACAAACAGCCATCACGTTCTGAGATGGGAACCCATGCCGACCTGTGTGGTTCACAACTTCATCTGCTGGTACTTCAACAGGGACATGGCAGCCATCTATTGCCCCTATTGCATCTTTGAAATGAGGCCAAAACGGCTCTTCCTTAATGTTTCCTCTGCAGCCAATCAAGCCTCCCTTCTTTTGTTTCAATTAGCACAAATAATTCTCTGTAGCTAGGCTGCATGACAAGGTCTGTGGCTGTGAAATACAAAGGAGTGCCCTCTTGAGCCACACACTCCTTCATCAAAGTCAGGACTTCCTTCATGGTAGGAGCAGCACTTGTTGGAGCATGAGTTGCTGCTACTGCTTCATTAATATTCCCAAGTGTGACCTTGTACTCACGAAGAAATGTGTTCTTGTCCTTCTTGGCTGACTCGTCTATGTACCTAGCCTTGCGCTTCACACTTTTCTTCTTCCCATCTTCCTTCTCATCCTTTAACTTGCCATCCTTATCTGCCTTAGGTGATACATCCTTTGCCTTTGCATCATCCCCATCCTCGGACTCTAGAACCTCAACTAAACCCTCGTCATCGGTGCTGTCAGATATCTCTCCAGGAATACATGATGTGGCTCCGGTAACATGTGCTTTTCAAACATGGCATCCAACTCACCCAAGTTGGCCAATCCTTTCTTCTTGTACTTTGCATGCTTCGGGTATTTCTGAAATGTAGAGTACAGGTCAGCACTGAAACAAGCATTATGATGCAAGAAAAGAATGATGCTACATATACCTCCAAATGGACCTTCCACCAAACTTCATCAGCCTCAATGGTTCCCCTCACATAATCCCAACCTAGCCCGGTTGCCGCATTCTTCAACTCCATAAATTGAGTATACTCTTTCTTCAACAAGTCCCACTTGTTTTTAAATTGCTTCTTGGTTAATTTTTTCCCCGTTTGTGCAAAGAACTTCTCACCCAGGTTTTTATAACCTCTCCGGTTTAAACATCCCAATGGCCTATTGTTAGCATCAACCTCATCTTTGCATATCTCACAGAAAACGGTAGTGTAATGTTCATTCCAAATTGCCTTTTCCATCTATTTCACAATAAAAGAGCTAACATATCTCAATTTCTTGCAGTAATCTATTTTGCAAATCACACATACAAACAAGCATATCAAATACACGTCCCATTTTGGTCAAATACAAACAGGAATTCACCTTCGGTTCGTCTTGGTCCAGACCCGGCCGCTGCAGGTCGTCGTGGTGGACCTCCTGCCTTTACTGGTGGTCGAGCTTGTGGCAGCCGGCCGTCGTGGTCGAGGTAGTCGGCCGGACGGTCGTCCTGGACGAGGTCCCTGTGTGGCCGGTCGGGGCAGCTCGTAGGGAGGCGGGGAGAGGGGCGGACGGAGGATATGGCTCGGGGAGAGGGGCGGCCGGCGGGAAGGATCGGGGAGAGGGGCGACCGGCGTGGAAGGGGCGGCGGGGGAGCAGGGGCGCGACTTCGGAGCTGGGACGCGGCGGCGGCAGCGAGCAGTGCGCCCGCGCGGGTGAATTAGGGATTTTGGCCTCTAGTACGCCCGCGCCAGGAGATATTAGGGGCAGGGAGGGAAAAAGTGGGACGCGCGCGCCGAAGCGAAAAAAGCACCTCCGCGCGGGCTTTGTTCGCGGTAGTCGTTTTCGCGCGGCTTTGCTCATAAGCGCGTTCGGTGGAATTCCCGTTTGGTTGGGCTTACAGCTTATAAGCCGTGAAAGCCACAACAAAAGCCCAACCAAACACACCCTAAATAGCCCTTTATTCATGGAGATCTCAGAGGAGGAGAATCTCACAGCTTGCTCCGACCACCGGAGCTCCACACCGCAAGCCCACCACCAGATGCGCCAGGTCGCCAGAGACCTTGGCTCCCTACTCCAACAAACCGGCAAACTACCGAAAAAACTTTATCTAAACCTAGATCCTAGTTCGGTGCCTCTCCTTCGCCATCTCCGTCCGGTTAGGCTGGCGGAGATAGCTTGGGATTGGCCCGGTCACTGCTGGTCAACGCACAAACATTGGGGAAGGAGAAGGGGAGGGGTGGTGGGGAGGAGTATTGATCTTGTCGGCATATTGTCTTCTCAAGGAGTATATCAAAATTGGAACGCTGCCAACCATGGCGGGACAAGAACCCGTTGAGTCAGTAGATCACATGCTATCATGCGCTAGCTAGCTGTTGTAGTCTTGAGTGAATTCCGCTAGAAACACAATGAGATTTTTTGTGTCGTCTTACTTGTCATATGATTATAAACGTGCAAACGAGATGTGGACTTTCATAAGTAGTCAGGCAATTAAGCATCCTGCGTCGTGATGATTCTCACAAGGTCGTCCTCAGAAGCTGAGGAATGATCCCAAGAGAATTACCTGTGTCGCCGGTTATACCTAGGCATCCTTCGGGCCAGGCTGAGAAAATCCCAACACTAAAAAAATGGGCCTAGGCTGGGCCCGGCCAATAGAGGGATTTTGCATGTTAATGTCAAATCTGTTGGGAGTGTGAAAGTTCCCCCAAAATTTCATTTTTTTTTCCTTTGGCTGTTGTCCTACAACAAGGTCCTCACTAGACATAACCTTGTCAAGAGACACTCGGTGGATGATTTGACTTGTGTTTTTTGTGATGAACTTGAATCTTGCAACCACTTGTTTTTTCGAATGTGTTGTTGCATCTGATGCCTAGTCAACGATTAGGAAGATCTTGAACATTAGTTATATTACTTTAAATTTCGTTAACATTTGTGACTTATGTAACAATAATAAAAAGAATATGGTGCCTAATATGGTAAATGTTGCAATTATATGGATTCTCTAACTAGATAGAAATGACATGTGTTTCCATCGAACTCCATGGACTGAATGCAGGTGTTGTGGAGAAGAAATTCTTACACTCTTGCTTAGTGGGGCTTCCTGCTAAAAGAAATGGAAAGAGGAAGGTTGCTGGGGGTGGTGAGCACTCTGGAGGCATTTCTATCTAGGAAGGTTGCTGGGGGTGGTTGCCTTATGCTCCACCACTAGCTCCTGTTGTGGCCGGGGCCTGGTTAACGCCTGAGAAGTGGTCAAAGAGAGAGTTTCAGGTGATGGCGCAGAACTACCTCCACGAAGATGATGAAGCATGGAAGATCATGGCATTAGACCTAGCGAGGACTCTGGACGCAAACACGTTGATGTACGACCAACGCGCCTAACCCGAAATCTCCGGGCTAGGTAGCTGCTGGTGTGACCAACGGGCTGGGCCTAGGCCTGTAAATTCAGCCCGAAGAGTATCTTGGGCTAGGCCTGGTACCATTTTAAGCCCGAATTTGGCCCGGCCCGGGCCGACCATGTAGTCCACCATCCGCCTAAACAGGCCAACTGGATCAGCCTACAGATAGAGAGGCCCAGCCTGCTGGTGCCCTAACCGCACACACCACGGCCACGCCCCCCCCCCCCCCACTCCTCCATCCGCCGCACAACACACTCGTCCCGTGCGGAGATAGAGCGACCATCGACCAGGGGTAACGGTGATGGCGGCGCCTTTGATCTGCTCGCCGCGGCCCCTTCCTGGATGTCGGCTGCTGCAGCTCCTTCCTCGCCATCGGCCACTGCAGCTCGAGCCTCGCCATCGGCCGCTGCAGCACCTTCCTCGCCGTCCCCTCCAGGCCGCAGCGACGTCGACTGTCGCACATCCTTCCTCGCCGACTGCCGCACCTCCTTCCTCACAGATTGAAAGGTGCCTGTTTCACGCCGCCGTTCGCTGGATCTTCTCCGTCAAGGCGAAGGTTTAAAATAGCACGTTATTTCTCCGGTAATAGTGCGCTATAGCATATCAAGAGGGTCCACGCTAAATTTCAGTAATTTTGCTTGTTGTGGCGCTATTTACGAAATAGCATGCTATATCGTCCTAAAACTTCATAGCGTTAGCGCGCTATTTTTTTCAGGCAAGTTGCTTTCACTTTTTCGTGGTGATGAACTGCAATCAGTTGGTTCCACTTCTAAATCCAAAAATAATATTGCTAATGCTAATAATTTTTAATAAATAATTTATACTATGTTGTTGCCTTGTGAAATGCTGATTATTACTTCTAAAATAATTGAGATCTATTTTTATATGTGGTTGTGTATGTATGATTCAGTCACTTTTGAACTATATATCCATTCATTCTAGTAAAATTATTTATTTTTAGGCTATATTTAGTATTATTTTGAAAATGATATTTAAAATATACCACGTTATTACCATGATATAGCGTCCATAGCGTTTGAAGGAGGCTGCCGCTATTTCATTTAGCATGCTACCCCTTGATCAAGGGAAAGAGGTGTTTTTTTTTTTGCTGTTGTAGACCGTGTCTGTATAGTCAAATGGAGTTCCTTTCTCAGTTTCCATGGACGTACATTAGATCTGATATTATCTAACTTGTTTGGTATAGATGGAAAACGAGATAGAAAATCAGCCGCTGCATAGAATCTCTCCGGTTTGGCAGCACTGCACCCAGTTGAGATCACTACAACAAAAGATAGAATTAATTTGGTAGAACCTTAGGCAAGATACAATTTGTGTAACTACACATGCAGAGACTATCCACGGAATGGACATGGATTCTTTATGGACATCTGAAGCAGAAGCATAATATTTGAAGATCCATAGGTTCTACCAAAGTTTTGATGTTGTTTGATGTGAAAACAATGTAGTTTTCATGTTCTTTGCTATCGAATCTGATGTAAACTAGGCTATTTTGTTGTATTACTGGTAAGTGTTATTGTAAACGATCAACACAGTGTTGCTATGCGACTAAAATAGCCATAATTTTGCTGTTGAAAATAGGTAATTAGGTATGAAAGTATCAGCTCCGGGCCGTCAGGCCAGGCTCGGGCCATCGGGCTGTTGCGTCGGGCCGGGCTTGGGCCTAGAAACAATTAATTTCATCGGGCCAGGCTGGGCCTGGGCCGGGCCTTCGAGCATCGGCCTTTTTTGGCCTGGCCCCGCCTGAGATGTTGCCAGGTATTATTGGGGGGAGATGTAGAAGGCTACGGAGTGATGCCTAGGCCCTAGTCATCTTCAGCTACCGTAGATTGTTCTGGAAAGTTTCTCTTGCTAGTGTTCGTTTGCTGGTACGCAGTGTTGGTTTTGTTTTGTGTTAAAAGCTACCTTGAAAGTCTTTCTGAGGAACCTATAAGATCTTGAATGATGTAAATTTGAATGGTTTTAGAAATGGAAACGGGGATGGGCCGCTTTCTTCTAGAAAACACACTAGCGGTTGTGAACAAATGGAATCCTCAAATCACAACCCTTACCTTGATATCATGGTCACTCACCGCATTTGAGATTCATCAAAGGCAGAGTGGGATGTTGCGGAGCGATCCCGCGGCAATTTCATCATCCTTGGATTTAATCCATTTCACCCCTTCAAATCCCTCCAAACCGAACACAACCGTCATTAGGGCGGGCTCCTCCTTGGCCGATGCTTCTTAGACCATGTACTATGTGAGGAAAAAGCGGTTCAAAGGCCTCAATGAGTCGATTTCATACATAGTAGAGCATCGGTTCAATGGACCTGACAAGAAAAGCGCATCAAATTCATGGTTCGTTTTTTTGCATGCATTTGTGGGTCCTTGTAGCACAACCGTGTGTGAAAGAGGCTAAAAGGAGTAGAAAAGAGGTAGTTGTTTACTTAACCATGGGACCCACAAACGATTCTTCACATAGCAGAGAAACCAAGCCGGTTCCTAACTCTCACATGTTTTTCTTTGATCCGAACCTACATAGTGCATGGTCTTAAACAAGATGTTGTCTCGAATACTCTATGATCGATAATCTTTTCAAAGCGTCACAGGGATCACAGTGGAAGCCGCATCCACCATTGTCATTGCTCGGCGAGGTGACTATTGAGAGGCTCGTGAAGACGAGAAGCGCCATAGATGAGCTTGGTGGGGTAGAGGCATGATTTGAGTTTTGTTTTGCTGCTGAGCTGGTTATTGGGCCGGGGTACGAAGGACCAGAGTTGGTCTAGATTCCTACTTTAAGAACTTTAGTGAGGGGGTTTGACTTTGGATTTTCATCTGAAAACATTTCACATCTGAAGCTCTCGGAGTGGCCGAGCTTGGAGATGGCAATCGGAAACATGAGGATCTGATCTTGTCCTCGTTTTTGTGTCTCTGCTGAATGTGTTGTAACTGGAAATACATATGGCTCAAATTAATTTATCTGGAGCAAACTGGAATTTACTTATCTGAATTGATCTCGATGCATGCATGGTGGAGTGCAATATCAGTTACCATGATTAAAAATAACGATTACAATCCGAAATGTTGATCCGCGGACAACAATTTTTCATATATATTTTTTGTTTACTCCAGTGCAAGATAACTCTGCCAAACAATGCATTAGTGAAGGAGCGGGCAGCCCTCAGCTTGAACTCCTGGTTCCGTAGGACATGTGGCTAGAGGGCAATGATCAGAGACGTCTGAACCCCACCAACTGATGCCATTTATGCCACGCATTTGAAGAAGCACCATCATCAAGAACGCCATTGCAGCAGTGCCGGTGTCCATGGCGACAGAGAAGAGTATGCTGTACTTTCCCCACCATTCTTTGCGTCTCCGGAAAATGACGTAGTTAAAAATAAATCCCACCACAAACCAGGACAGGTAGTTAACTGCTCTGCCTGGAGGCATGTGAGCACCTGGTATAAAGAGGACTGGCACGAGGATGAGCTTGATCCACTTCTTCTCAGGGAACCGACGAGCAAGGATCCACACAGGTATCGGTGCAATGAGGCCGATCAAGAAGAGAGACGTCAACTTTGAGTATACACCCGTGAAGAACATTCGCTTTGGTCCAATAAGACCCCATACAACCATATCGTTGTAAAGAATCTTGCTATGAGGGCACACCCATGGACTTCCTCTAGGCAACAGCTCTGGGCGGCACAAATCCTCAACGGTGGAAAATAACCACCATGTCACTGCAAAGTCTGAGCTGGTCGCTACGAATGAACCAATGACCTATTCGTACGTAAAGATTTAGTCACATTTGAGCAAGATACCAAGCAATAAATAAAAAAGCACATACCATTAATTAGCTCAAAAGTAGTAAAAACGGCCTCGGACATGTAATGGAAGGCGCCTAGCTAGAGAGGTGCTTAGGGAAATGAACCAAGCTTTTGTTAAGCATTGGTGCTTATTTATATATACATAATGGCACTTGTTTGAACTTCTTTTTAATAAAAACATGGCTGTGTGCATCTATTGATGCAGAGGCGGAGCAATGCTCCCATATCGAAAAAAAAACATAAGGGCATGTTCAGCGTTGGCCTCTTACGTGGGACGCTTAAATTGTTGGTTACTCCATGCAGCATGCGGCAGGCGCTTGGGAGTCATATTTTGCATAGAATTTTCAAGCCTCAACTCATACTTTTGCACTGATGCTAAAAAAACAGCCAGGAACTTCACAAAACTGCCGAGGTTAAATTCCTAGCGTCTCCTCTAAGCGCCTGCATTGTACATGCCCTGCTTAATTAGGCATCTGTTTAGTGCGAATAAGCGCCCACCCGGTTTTTCTTCTAAGCACTTAGCATCTTTCATTGTACATGACACTTTGGATACAAAGTCGGATACAAAGCACTTCCACTTTGAATTACTGTCGTCTAGCTATGTTGGTTGTTGTAAACAAAAAAAAAAGGTCATCACTGTGATAGGGCCTAGTTGCCTACACAATCTGGCCACTTCTTCCTATCCCTGCTCGTCACCACCACCGCGATAGTGACAGCGATAGTGACAACTGCCATAGGAGAGTGGTTTTTTAAGCAGCATGACACCGACAAACCGAAACAGGTGGCCAAAAGACAGGGACCATAGAATGGTAGATGCTCTCTGTGTGGGGAGGTGGAGGACTCTAACCACATCTTCTTCACTTGTCACATGGCGAGTTTCATGTGGGCTGGAGTTAGGGAACTCCTGCAGTGGGAGTGGAACCCCGGCTGGGGCTGGCGAGTTCATTGCACTCTCCCAGGGCGTGTCGGGACCCCTTCGTAGTGTAGTTTGGTTCACCTTTGCGGCACTTTGTTGAACCCTCTGGAACATTAGAAATAACCTGACTACTGAGGGGAAATTGATCGGAGATCTGACTGATGCTTTTTATCATATGCTCATTCTCACGTAGTCATGGAGGGTTCTGGTCAGACGAAGGGACCACGCGCTTCTGAGTGAGGCGCTGGAGGCAGTCAGACGGCTTAATGCGAGGACTAGAGCAGGAACCTAGCGTTGCATATTCGACCCGCTTCAGGGCTTGTCCTCCTTTTGTTGCTTGTCTGTACCCGTATCGGTTATGTTTCAGTATTAGGATCAGGGGATCTTAGTTGCAGACTTGTATTCGATGTGTGTGGTGGTTGGACTTCAGTGTGTATCGAACTATGTATGGGTTCCATATGGCTTTATATATAAAGCCGGGCTAAGGCCTTATGTTTCAGCATGACACTAAGAAACCAACTTCTTTTAGAGATTTTCAGCATACTATAGTTTGGAAAGCAAAATCTACACATTGTAGTGGTGAGTCTTTTGAACACTCAGTTAGTGGCTGGTGACGTGGGGACCCCTAGAAAAAAATCCCCAAAATACAAGAGAGGACCATTGCCTACTTACTGCAGCTCCTAGATTGGCCTTGCATAAGACGAGGCTTGGGCCGGCTCTCAACTAAGTCGGATCGAAGGAGACATCAACTAGGAAGCCAATAAGACTTGTTGTGGAAGACAAGAACCTCCAAGCTTAGTCGTGATAGGACTCCACGACACTCACCAACTCGGTTACCATGTAAAACCCTATGCCCTCCCCTTTATAAGGAGATACATGACGATCCCTAGAGAAGAGATGAAACTAGCTAGCACAACTCGCACTAGCGCTAAACACACATGCCTAGGTCAGAAAGTTACTCTTGCAGCCGTATACAATCTATAATCACAGAACCAGTAGCAGGTCCTTACCTCCAGAGCGAGTGTCCCAAGTAGGGTACATCGTGTACTGACCCCGTCGCTGGTAACACTCGGTAACTTCATCCCCACCTCATAAGTCATCTCGCGATGGCACATGCCATGAATTCCCTACGACATTTGGCGCCCACCGTGTGGTCTAACGCGCCTAGAGTTGAGTTCCATGTGGAACTCTAGGTGGAATCGGCTCAAAAATCGTTGTCGGCCACTTCATCCAATTCGGAAACCTTGCATTTATTGAGAATGACTCGACCTAGAAAACCGCTGCCAGCGAGATCACCAGTGCCGCTATCGTTCCGACCGGTGGCATCGACATCTTCGTCGTGTTCTTCGGCTCCACAATAGAGGGCAGCATCGGATCTAACGCCGGCACCATCGCCCTCGACGACGACCACCTAAGCGATGCATATGGCCGCTATGCATATTCGATCTGTTAAGCTTCATGCACTAGCCACTTGAACCAAAAGTCCGAACTGATGGAAAGGGCTAGGCAATCCACATATACATTTCACAACACCCCCACTCGCATGTGACGAGAGAAGAGAAAGTCAACACGTAAAAGAAGAAGAGCACACCGAAATAGGGCATCAGCGGTGGCTAAAGAGGGGGCAACAGCAATTTTTAGGCTTAATTGCGAAAACCATGTGAAAGCCAGGATTTGAACTCGAGACCTGGGGCTCTGATACCATGTTAAGCTTCATGCACTAGCCACTTGAACCAAAAGTCCGAACTGATGGAAAGGGCTAGGCAGACAAGTCAACACGTGTAGAGAGGCAAAGAGGCAGCGGAAGGCCGGATACACACGGCAGGAGACTGCGGGGAGAGGAGATAATTTTTAGAATAAATTGAGAAAGCCAGGATTTGAACTCGAGACCTGGGCTCTGATACCATGTTAAGCTTCATGCACTAGCCACTTGAACCAAAAGTCCGAACTGATGGAAAGGGCTAGGCAATCTACATATACATTTCACAACACCCCCACTCGCGTGTGACGAGAGAAGAGAAAGTCAACACGTGAAAGAAGAAGAGCACACCGAAACAGGGCATCAGCGGTGGCTAAAGAGGGGGCAACAATAATTTTTAGGCTTAATTGCGAAAACCATGTGAAAGCCAGGATTTGAACTCGAGACCTGGGGCTCTGATACAATGTTAAGCTTCATGCATGCACTAGCCACTTGAACCAAAAGTCCGAACTGATGGAAAGGGCTAGGCAATCTACTTTATACACGTCAACACCCCCTCTCACATGTGACGGGAAGACGAGAAGACAAGTCAACACGTGTAGAGAGGCAAAGAGGCAGCGGAAGGCCGGATACACACGGCAGGAAAGAGGCAGCGGGAGGCCGGATACACACGGCAGGAGACTGCGGGGAGAGGAGATAATTTTTAGAATAAATTGAGAAAGCCAGGATTTGAACTCGAGACCTGGGGCTCTGATACCATGTTAAGCTTTATGCACTAGCCACTTGAACCAAAAGTCCGAACTTATGGAAAGGGCTAGGCAATCTACATATACATTTCACAACACGATCTACATACCCCTCCTCGACGATGACTTGGGGTGACTCGAAAGATGACGGCAACTTGCTTTCAAGGTTCACTGATCCATTAGGATTCTTCATGGAGAGAACGACGCCACCGATCCGTTGATGACTCCCATCACCGTGAACAACACTAACCAACGCGATATTGTGATCGAGCAAAGCCGCACGGCGATCCTGGCGGAGTAAACGCGGCTAGATGAGGAGAAGGCCGACTTCGATGTCGACAAGGCACGACTTACTAGTCTCGCCGAAGCCGTGACTAGCAGGAACATGGAGCTTCAACGTATCTCCGATTACCATATCAAGGCAAGGTCTATGTGTCATCCATCTAACCTGCCACCTACAGGACTCTTTGCTAGCTAGGCAGCTCAGGGAGTTGCGGGAACCTTAACTAGACCTAGCTAACGCCAATGTGGGTCGCACTAAGTGGCCCACTAGAATCTCTGTCAAAGGAATGGTGGTGCAGGAGGCGCCACCACATCAAACAGAGGTGCTTGTCAGGAGAGTACAACACAAATCTTCACCTTGAGCGATCTGGTGGGCCACCACATGATCATAACACGAGCAGGCCAGAGATCCTCGCGGATCACTACACCACATCCATAGCCAATATGCTTGCAGCTGAGGCTCTCCTGCAAGTCGATCCTACACTAGCATGAATCGATCGTGACTAGGTGCTACTCGCAACAGTAGCCGTGCAGCAGGAGAAATCTAATCTCGCGACTATGGATCGCAACATATTCAGATCTTGCTTTCCTTTCCGGCAAACTAGCATATTTTGGTATGCAATCATATTTCATATTGTATTCTTTCTCCGCCAAGTGAGGAGCGCCGCCGCCGCCTGGCCCTGGCCGCCGCCGCCGCCCATGGGCTGCAGGCACCTCACGCTACTGCCCGGTGCGCTTGATGAAAGTTCGTCTCCGGATGGATCACGCTTCTCTCCCCTGTGCGAGGAGGAATCCGAGTCTGGTTCCTGTTCTTCCGAGGTTCCGTTTGAGGCGGCGCTTCATGTGCTTGATGATCGGAAGGTGGTGGGCACTCTGACTGCGTCCATGATTGCCGAGGGTGGATCAGGGGAGGAGCTGGCCGACGTTTTCTGGGCAGACATTGGATATCCTAATCCGACGTCCAGATTCTGGGAGAAAACTCCAAAGGATTGGCTCTACCCGGATGAAGGTACGCGTGGTTTTGATGTCTCTGGTTGCTGGGGTTCGTCGGAGGATCACCGGAGTGACGGGGAAGATGCTGCGTCGGGCGGGGCGTCAAGAGCTTTATGCTCTCCTGTTCGAGCGGAGAGGCTTTCAGCGCCGAGGCGTGCTTCGTCGGCGTCGCCTTCAGCTCTGAGGTTGTCGAGGCCTCCGCGCGTCGGGAAGTGGAGGGGTCCTTTGCCCAGGAGGTGGATCACGCCGCCGGCGGTGCTAGGGGATTTCTTCCCCGCTTTCTTCGATCGGTCCTCGCCGGCGGGGACGACGGTTGCTGATCCGGAGCCTCAGGTGGGATCTCAGCAGGTTCAAAATCCCTCGGATCGCGCGCGGGGGGGCCCACGTGCATGTCGCTAGTCATCCTTGGGGCTGGGCGCATCTCGGCCGTCGGATCAGACGCATGTGCTCGGTTACGAGCCCTACCCTGGTGGCTTTCGACCTTAACCCGTCTTGCCTGCCGCCTCCAGATCATCACCGAGTTCGTCTTCCTGCATCGAGTTTCTTCCGTGACGTACCTCCACCGGCCGCCGTCCCTGCTCGCTCCTTCGCGGTGGTGCTCTCCTCTCCGCCTCCGTTGCCCATGTCGGAGCCGTCGTCTCACCCTCCGGCGGGAGGGCCTGCTGCTCCGCAGCCTCGGCCCGCTGCCCCTCAACTACGCGCCTCGGCTCCGCTTCCTCAGCCGCATCTTCACCGACCGACGGCGCCGATCCTGCAGCATCCGAGGCCGGCGCCTCCTCAAGGTCTTCCGCTGGTGAACATGGGACTGCCTTCGACGCAAGGGTCCTTGTTCCAGGGTGGCGTCGCTCCTGGTGGTTTCCAATCGCTTCAGCCACCGTCGAGACAGCCTGGACCACCGGCTTACTTCCCTCCGCAGCATCAGCACCATCAGTATGCTCAGTATCCGCCGCAGCAGATGTTTCCGCCGCCATTTGGTCACTACCAGCCTCCCTTGATGCCTCAGTTCCAACAGCAGCCTCAGCCGGGGCAGGTGGAGTCTCAGGCCACTTCAAAGAATAAAAGAAAGAAGAAGAAGGCCCCGGTGGTGGCGGCCCCAGCTGTGGCCGTGATGCCCGCTCAGGTTCAAGCGGAAAGCCCGCCTGCGTCAGTTCCTATGCCGGTGCCACAACTCCATGTCCAAGTGCCACCGCAACCTTTGGTGGATGTTGTGGTGCCTCCTCCTGTACCGAGCAAGGCTAAGAAACCAGGAAAAATTTGGAAGTGTGTCGTGGATACACACGCAACAAAGGATTGTCAAGTGCTGCACTATTGCCTGGTTTGTGACAATTCCGCTCATCCTACTAACAGATGTCCTACGCTTCGGCTTCCAAGAACTTCGGCAGTGGTGGCGGCGCAAGGATTCGAGGAGTCTCTTTTCTTAGAGCTTCTAGATAGTGCCTATAAGCCATATCTAGCACCTGCTTCTTCTCCTAATGCGTTGGTGACTTTGGAGGGCCCTATGGTTGCGCCTTTGGTGGTCGAGAGACAGATGGCTCGCATATGTCCAGCTCCGCATTGGAAATGGGAGGCTCTCGCACATGGGGCCGATGCTTTTCTTATTGGTTTTCCTTCAGCTGAAGATCTAGAGAGGGTGGATGGTTTCCAGATGAAAGTTTAATCCACAGATACGCTGCTTACTATCAGTACATGGAAGGTGCAGGAGATTCCCCATAAGTTCGAGCGCAAACCAGTTTGGGTTACAGTTGAGGGGGTACTGTACTCCGTGAGGCATTTTCATGGACTATAGGCGGTTGGTTCTCTTATTGGTACTACTCTGGATGTCTACCTTGTCACCTTGAGAAGGCGGGGAGTGGTCCGTCTGTTGGTGGCTATGTTAGATCCTAAGGTCCTTGAGAAGAGGTCTGATGAGTATGGGCAGTTGTACATTGGGTTAACGGTGGTTCTCAAGTTGAAAGGGTATGATTTCTTCTTCCGTAGACAGCCTGATAACTTCGTACCAGATGCCGGGTTTGTCCCTTTCTTTTGGAGGCGCAAGGGCAACGATCCTGATGATGAGGAAGCCGGCAAAGACAGGGATATGGAAGGGAATGATGACCCTGGGAGACAGGTCGAGTCTCAGCTAGTGAACATGGAGGTTGATGCTGCACAAGGCTCTGGTGTTTCTCATAGTATATCGGTGGCAGCAACAACGGTGTCTAACTTTGTGGTGGCAGTAACTCCTTTCAATCCTTTTTCGAGGACTCCGCAAGCAAAGGCGATCGTGAAGGCTGCTCGTGTGAGGTCTCCTGTTCTATTTGCTAAACCCTTGGTACCAGATGTTCCCGCTGTTGATGTTGACCTTGCGGAGAAGGTAGCTCCGGTGCAGCCTCTTCAGTCTACGGTGGAGGAGGTTCGACCGCTGCATGTGCCTCTCTTGGAGAAGGCGTTGGCTGGGCTTGCACCTGCCCATGCTGCTGCTCCTTCCTTCGAGGGCCAAGTCGAGGGGGATTCGTCGGCCGCGGCCGGGGGAGGCTCTACGTCGCCCTTGCCTTCCCCCGGTACTAGGCGTCACCTCAACCCTCCCTCGGTTCGGTGCAGACGGCTGCTGCGGATGGCGCATTGGCCACGGCGACCACCAGCATGCCGGCTGTAGGCGCAGGCGTGCGGCCAGTGGCTGTCGACCCGGGGGTCTCTTCTCCGACGCTGACTCCCCGGGGTGTGTGTCTTCACCCGGAGCTGCCCATGCACACGGACGCGAGGGAGGGCCCTGCGGCAACCCCGCCTTCCTTCGGTTCGGAGCTAGCCGCTATGCCGGCCGCGGGGGGGAATATATTAATATCGAGAGATACCAATTACACCCAGCCTCTCCAACAACACACCACCCTAATGGCACTACGGATGCACACAGCCAAAAAAATGAAAAGAAAACTAAGAAACAGAAGTCCCGCTACAGTATCACGGACCTAACAACAGCAATACATCCACCACCATGACAACACCTGAATTGCAGACTCTCCAAAAAACGACGCCTCCAAGAAGGGAACAGTGCTCCAACACCGTCGTCGCCCGATCAAAGATCTTAGGTTTTCACCCTGAAGATAGTCCCCACTCTCAAAACAATGCCTCCACCAAGAGCACTGCCAGGCACAACCAGTTAAGGCCAGACCTTGGATTTTCACCCTGAAAGGTAGGACTCTGCGCTTCACATGTGTTGTCGCCCCCACTTTCATACCGCTGCTGTGAAGCCCGGACACCAAGCAAGCCCCTCAACAGCGCGGAGACTTGAACCTCCCTTAGCTAGTCCTCCCCTCCGACCTTCATGAAATTCTCTTCTTCCGACTTTCATCATGGATCCATAGTCACTTGATGTCAACACAGAAAAAGAGCTTCGCGCCGCTCCCTCCAGAACCAAACGGTCGGAATAAACGCATGGGTGCACACGACCGAATACCTCCGATCCAGCAAACTCCAGGCAAAGCACTGTTACATTCGCCGGCGGAGCCTTCCGGAACTCAACCCTCCGGCCAGATCACGAGTCCAGGCCTCCGGTAGGTCCTCCTCTTCACGCAAGAGAGGCCCTAGGACCGCCGCCTTTATTCAGGCCGGACCCCCACGTCGGCGACCATCCCGGGCTGGCCAACCCAACCCTCCACCGGCGACACCATCGCCGGCTTCCATGCACCTCCATCTCACCGCCGGCCGGCGATGATAGATCAAAATCCACCACCACCAACCGCAGGCCGACCCTCTCCGGCGAAGAAGAGGCCACCTCCTCCGTCAAACCCAAGGCTGCTGCCCCGGGCGCCCTCGTGTCGCGGAAGATGCCCGAGATCGCCTCCACGCACCAACGAGAGGCGGGGGTGGAAAGCATGGCGCAGACCGAGGGTCTGGCCGCCACCCACCACCAACCCCTGCCGGAGTGCTGCGGGAAGCCGACGAGAAGAGGGAGACCGCAGCGCCGCCCATCCCACCCGCGCCGACCGGTCCGCCAGGGGACAGCCGACGGGAGGAGGGCCGCCGCCGCCGTCGCCCATCCCACGCTCCGCCACGCATTGAGGAGGTGGGGATCCGGCCGCCGATCTGCACGCGGCAACGAGGAAGGGCCCCCGCCGCCGCCACGCCCCGAGGGACTTTGCCCCCGGCGGCGCTACCGGCGGCGGCGGCGGAGGGCTGGGTGCGGGAGGGTTAGGGTTGGGGGCGGAGGGTTGGGGGCATGCATACAGATAGGTTTAATTCACACCCTCGGGTGTGGCACACGCAGATTTTCTGTAGATTGGTGTGATGGGTTTTGGACAAAAGTCTCACCTAGATTTAGGGCTAACACCACTCTTATGTGTCATTTCTATCTTCCGGGGTGTTTTCGATTGTGCCCTTGGTCTTCCTAACTCTCAGGTTGTTCTTTGAGTGACCGATTTGAGCGATGGCTAACTTGGAGCTTTTGACCCCCACTACATGGCTAGCACCATTGTGCCAACATCAGCTTCAAGCTTTATTACAATGTGACAATGACACCCCCGAACATGCATATAAAGATAATATGGGGAATGATAGTGCGTACACTCCACCCCGCTGCACCTACCTAAGGTCCACGTATCCTCCTTCCCTCCCCTCCCACGCCTCCACTGAAGGGTCGTTGGGCAAAGCCCGCGCGACATGTTGTCGGGGGGGGGGCTTCCGCACGGCGCAATCTTGGGGTGTGGAGGCATCCTCCTGACCTCCCCATCGTTGTGGTGGTGCGCGGCACCGGTGGCCGGAAGGCAAGGTGGCGGCATGGCCTGATATCGACCCTTGGGTCCTGGAGGCGGCCTCGTATGTTGCGCCTTCTGCACGTGATGGGCTGCTGCGCCCGCATCACATGGAAGCCGGGGCGGCAGCGGCCTTCTCCCCATCCGGAGGTGGATGGCCTCGTTGGGATCTAGGGTGGGGGATCTTGTATCCCACCCACTGATCTGCGGCAGTGAATATTCGATGACGGGCTTGGGGTGACATGGCAGCTGACAAAAACCGCGCCTCAACCTCGGTCTTGGTGAACGATGGCGGTGTCGTTCGGCTTAGTTACCTGGTCGAATGCATTGTCTTGCTAGTCTCATCACTTCACTCGGGTTGCTCCAGGGGTAACCCAGATCTGAGCCTCCCGGATCTGACGATGGCGGTGATCGGCATCGTTACCCCTGTTGAGGGCATCATTTTTGGAGCACCGGACAACTGGTATGGTCCGGAGGTGAACCGGTGGAGTGGCGTGTTTCTACTGCGTCCACGATGACGGTTCTCGGCGTCGTGGTGCATCGGGGTACCGACAGCGGATGCAGATGATGTATGTGCACATGGAAGGGGCGCTCTCTGGCGTCGCCGTGACGTCGGCGGCAGGATCGGCAAAGTTTATGCGGATCTTAGCCATGAAGATTGCTCGGAGGTTTGATGACTGTGACGACTTCTATGGCGTGTGCATGAGGTGCTCGCTAAGAGTCTGTTGATGCGGATGTAGCCTAGAGGGCGTCTCAAGGTATGCGATTGTCCTGGTTCTTAACTGGTGGAGTGATTCCGTTGTCTTTCCAGGCACAGAGAGGCCATGTTGACATTATTTTCCTCCATTGTCGAATTTGTTGGTTTTGTGTGGTAGCTTCGGGTTTTGTGATGTATATTATTTGTTCGTTCTTTGTTGACTATTTTAATAAAAAGCAATAAAGGTCGTATGCATCTATTCGATGCAGAAGCCAGGGTCGCACATCCATTTTTTTTTAAACACTCACGACTAACGAATAAATAACCATTTTCACATTTATGTTCTCTAGATGATTGTAGTACAAGTGCAAGAGATGTGCAACGTGTAATGCACACAGTTGGGGTTTAGTAATATAAACATTCAGATAATATATTGAAAATGGAAAACCCCGATATTCCCTTGTGTTCACTTATGAACTTGGCTGCAAATGAAGTACAGACTTGTACTATGCTTATGCACACAGGCTCCTAAAACTAAGGGCTCCCTAATCGCAAGTCACTAGGTACTGGGCAAGTATCATTGATCAAGGAACAAAGTGTATGAAAACTAGCACTAGCTATGTACAATCAGCTCAGGTAAACGAAGTAACAATAGATAAAATAAGAAAGGAGCATAAACTTTATGTTTTGTGTTATTTTGTTACCAGGGCAAAGAACATTTCTCTCGGGGGAATTTTCAGGTAAACTCCAAGCTTGAAGATTGAAAGTATATTGAGAGTAGATTCAATACACAATGCGTTGTATAAATAAAAAACCATATTGGCCAATGGTCGTCCAGGGTACAAGTATCCAATGACAATATGTGCAAACAGACGAACTGATGGTTCCTACAAAAAAAACACACACACACACATCAAAATCTTGTAAGAAGTCAAAAAGTAAATTAAAAGGAAGAGTTGTCACCACATTCAAGGCCAGCGAAATGAATTATATAATATTGCTGGTGATAAAAAGTAGTTATATTTATTACGGGTAAATATTCACTAATTGATAGTGTTGTGCTATTCTGAACGCAGGTGCAAAATGAGTTACTACACCTGCCTGTTTTTAGTCGTTGCATCACATGTTTTAGGTTTGATTTTTCTTATATCTTAAAGGGGAAGTGAATAAGAACATAAGAAATACACCGGAGATATTTTAATATTAAAGTGGTGTAACATTTTGCAAGTAAAACAAGGATGTAAAACCTATATATATGAACATATATTTTCTATTTTTCTCCTGTTTTTACGTATCGTTTCTTATGATTGTTTATGTTTACTTCACCAAACAGAAACTCTGATGTAAGAAAATCCTAGTATGCAGAAAAGCTATTATGCACTCAGGTGCACAATAGCTTTGTACTAATCAGTATATGCTTTTATTTTATTTGATAAGACTGATCATATGCATTGTATTTGCTTCGAGACTCATTAATTTCTTCCTTGCATAAAACAATTTGAATCTGTATAATGTAGTAAAAGGTCCTTGCTAAATTTATTTCCACTATATGATTCCATTTTGTTTCCAGGATATGCCCCTAGGAAGACATCGTCATGTGCAAGAGGTGTGCTAGCGTAAACAAGATTTGCTAATGTGGTAGCAATTTACTGAGATGGTTTTCTAATGTACATCGCAATAGATACCGAGAGTTTAGAAAGCTACCTGGAAAACAGTGGCACGAAGTGCTGCTAATGGGGGTACCAACAAAAGTACAAGCAAGAATGCAAGAATAACTCCCCAATAAGGAAGCTGAAGTTCATTTCCAAATCCTTCACACGTAAACACTGCAAGACCTATCATTGATAGTGTAAGAAGAATAAACCACCACAATGGAATGCTTTTATATTTATTCATCATTTGCACATGAACATCGCGGTTGTCTCTCCCTTCAATTGATTGGTTTAATTGATTCCAAAATGACCTACGCACATAGAAAAAGTGGCTCAGGAAAATATATATTACCTCTTGCTGATAAACTATTGTTTGGCCGCTCATATTAAATGGGAATATAAACATCCAGAATATAAAAGTAATGGTTAGCATAGTATATATGGTAAAACAGCATAATCTGAACTAGCATAAAATTGGACAAAAAATTAACCTCAAGTATAGCAAGCAGGAGCATACAAAGCAAAACCATATGGTATTTTCTGATGATTAAAAACTTCATATATGCTGCAACTAAAATTAATTATGCAATACACTAGGCTGAAAAGACACCCATATATATATGAATATAATAGTACACCTGATTTCCTAGTGGTTAACAGTTTTATGTATAGCTATAGGTAACCAAAAAGAAGTGCAATAGATTGTAGCAATTTAAGTTACACAGTAATGGCTGGTTGTATTTATTTAAATGTTCAAATGAGCAAAGAGAAGTGAAATGTGGGAGAAAAACACTGAAAAAATATCCTCATGAAACTATGAAAATTTAAAATATTCATTTAATCAGAAATAAACTTATATGCAAAAGAAAATCGTGTTTCTTTTCTTACCTGGCATGAGAAAGTACAATACTGGTAAGAGATGCTGCTAGAGCTGCAAATTCAAATCCAATGGAGCATGCCCGCGTAATACTCAAATACAACTCTGAATAACTTTCATACCCTTCTTGCTTAAATCGAAAATTAGTTCCATCCAAAACCCTGGACATGTTATATCTACCTCCGTAGACATCATACACTTCCGAACTGATGATAGGAAAGTTCTTTGCTTTGAATGAATTGGTCCAGTAAGCAAAAGGGACGACAATGTACATGAATAGAACAAATCCAACTATTATATTAGCAATGACAAAGAAAGGGTAATAAATAGGGCTGCCCGTGAAGCTGGTAGCTGTTGACCAATCAAGGCCAAACGAACCAATCCCAAGACCATTAGAACCAGAGCCAAGTTGTTGCGCGATGATAGACCTTTTCCAAATCAGGCAGGCAAACGACAGTGCACTAATAGAGGGGAAGAAGTAGCCTGGAACGATGTAGTACGAAAAGCTAATGACAAAAACCATGAAGAAAAATTGGATTCTTGGTAGCCCTCCATTTGATTTTTCATCCTTCT
This sequence comes from Lolium rigidum, assembly GCF_022539505.1. NCBI lineage: Eukaryota > Viridiplantae > Streptophyta > Magnoliopsida > Poales > Poaceae > Lolium > Lolium rigidum. The sequence goes on from NW_025899867.1 coordinate 347,803, forward strand.
CGTGAAATGTCCTACACATTTTATTCAATATGAAAGAGCTCTTAGGATACAATGCAAGAATTTGACAGAACAAATTGCCCAAATAGTTGCCAGGGAAACCTGAATAGTGTTACATCCGATAGTACTTCGGGCCACCACATCTCTGAGCGGTTCACAAAGAACTTGATGAAGAAGCCAGCAAATCCAAGGGCGATATTCTATGTAAAAATCATGAAATGTATAAGAAAATAGTCGTAAGGTTGTCTTGGACAAAACATAAAGTAAACATGATCTTTCTTTCTGGTCTTTTTATTCAAACGCCAATAATTTATGGAATCAAAACAAGGTATTCGGTTTAGAATTTTAAATTGATTCCTATAAATAAAATGCTTCGATAGATGGTCCAAAATATGTGGAATGAAGTTTGGTGCTTACATTTGTTGTTACTAGAAGTAAAAAGAACGCCATTGGGTGAATAGATATCCTGAAATAGGCCCTTGTGGCCGCCAAAATATTTGTTGCTGGAGGGGTTCCTAAACCAGAAGTGAAGATCATCGTACTTAGCAGATGTTCCTTTATGCTGAACGGGCCTGGGTTTAAGGAAATCTTAATTTTGGTTCCCGGAACCCTCATGAGATTGGTTGGGAGTACACGTGCCATGAGCTTTCCGAGAGAGTAGCATAATATGGTAACTGCAAAATCTGGGATATCAACTGGGTTCTGCCTAAACCCAGTCAATACACTCACTAAAGGCATGAGGATGCAGCCTGTTATCCCAATGATCCATACTCTGAATGTTAGCGTAGGGAGTGTTGGATCATCTGTTGCGGGTACAGTCAACCGTACTTGCTCAATCGGAGATTGGTCTTCATAAAGTTCAAAAAGATCATGCATGAAAAATACATTAGCAACACAAGCATATACACGGCTTACAAAAGCATATAAACACCAAAGTATATATACAAATTGTTCTGTCGGAGATTGGACTTCATAAACCTCAAAAAGGTATTCCACCCATGTCGTATGTACACTAAGGGGGTGTTCGGCTAGGCTTAATTTTGGCTTGACTTATAAGCCACAAAAAAACCTAAATATAGGTGCTTTTTATTTTGGCTAGTTTGTAGTTGGCACTTCACAATTGCATGTGTATTTCATTTGATTACTTATATACTCCAGTACAAAAATGGTAACAAAATGTTTGATCTATCAAGGAAATAATAAGAGAAACATTTTAATGATTCATGCAAAAAGATAAAATTCATTTGCATTTACTGAAGAAAGACGAAAAGTGATTAGCTCACTGCCTGGGTGTAGTCCCACCTCGATTCTGGTATAGTTTGAAACAAGACAAACAATACTGAGGCACAATCTGATCATCAGACGGCTTTCTAAAGATGGCCCTTTTCATTTTGTTGTATGGCGTCGACTCCATATGTTTTAATAGGGTGTATCTATCGGGAGTGGTGTTTTGGAACATGGGTGCATATGCTCCCTCTATTTTGAAATGCATCTTACACAGATTTTGGATTTTAGAAATATTGAAACAAAAAATTCACACGTACACCTTCACGTTCTACGTGCCTAGAAAGTGGTTTCATAAAAATTCGACTTATCATGTGACGTGTGTAAAAAAGAAAAAATTCAGTGCAAAAAATAATGTTTTTCACAAGACAATTTTTTCTTTTTTACATAGACCATAAAAACATTAGTTTATTGTGAAACTTGACGAATTCACATATATTATGTAGGTGTACACGTATAATTTTTTATTAAATTTATTTGACATTAAAATATGATTTTTTGGTAGAGTGAACATACATATCCGGGAGCCGAATTGAATTTATGGTATCTCTTTGTGAACTCTATATAAAGCTAAATGCTAAGGTTACTAAATCCATCAAATACTGCCTTTCACAATTTATAGTTGGCCCACCATATAATCAATTCAGCTCTCAAGGGCCTATTGCTGCCAAATTCGGTTGCTTATTCAACAATTCAAATCCTGAATTACCTTTTCCATTTCTAACTTCTTTCGTGCCTGATAATTGACTCGATATTGGTGTGATTGTGATGCGGAACATATAGATAATATATTCAATGCAATTGTAAATATTGGAGCAAGGGAAGGGTCCTGGGGGACCTAAAAGCTGCATTAAACTAAACTAGTGGGTTTACGCGTATTATCAAGAGGACCTCATAGTCCTCCAATTTCACAAATAAGGGGCCCGGATTAAAGATGACGAGATCACAATGGGCCCTTCTCCACCGATCTTGAACTGGAACTCCGGAGCAATCGGCGCTACCACTGGGGACCTGGCCACTTGTGGCAGCGGAGGTGATGGACGCTGCATTGGAGAGAGGAGAGGCCTCTGATTTGACTATCCTGCGTGCAGGTTTAAAAAAGCAGAGGTGCTAGATGACCAGCACATGGAGTGGAGCCCTATCGGTTAGAAGGTTGCAGCGGCATGACATCGGCCGTCTCCACACCATTGTGGATGACCCTGAGTACTACATGCTACTTCGAGAATCCCTAGGGAGCTCTAAATTAACCCAGGCAGATCTGCACCAGATCCTTACCCACGTCCCTTTGATTACCACGATACCAAGGAAAAGAGTTGTAATCGTCAGATCTGCAAGAAGACAAACCCACACGAGCTTATTGAGGAAATCCTTGCCATATCCGCTCTCCTCCTATAGCCTCCACCATGGAGCATGACGGGAGGAGATCACCGGTGACTCCATACCACGGCTTGCACGCAACATGAAGAGACTTCCAAAAAAACGTAAAGCCAAAAGACACAAAACAAACTACATACTATTACTATATATAAGAGGAGGCGCCTCCTTTCTCTCACTTTCACTCCAGCCGGCAAGGCCACTAGGGGAGAGGGGTACAAGAACCGGGCGGTATAGTCTACTCTCAAGAGGAGAGGGAAAGAGGGAAGCAATATATTTGAATAGATCTTCTAAACAAGATATTGTTACTTGATTTTTTTTGCACATCAGCGAGGTCTGGAAGACCCCAGAAGAATCCATTAGACATGTGGCGGGTACATTTTACGCAAAAGCCCTTTTACATCCCTCGCACAAAGAAACCATAAATTTGAAGAAAGGGCTTCCGAAATTACAAAAAAACACCCGAGCACTAAAGAATAAAACGCAATCAAGTGCTTGGATGCCTCCGCGGCTCCGCCACCGATCGCCGGCGATCTAAAGCGGCGTCACCGAGACCAGAGAGCTGAGCGCTCGAGAGCCCTACTCCGGAGAAGAACCCTTGCCGCCGACCGTTGAGCTGTCTCCGGGGGACGAACCACTTGGAGAAAGCACTCAGTCGAGCTCCGCGGCAAGAATCCTAATCAAGGCCTCCATGGAGGAGGTTGAGGTTGGGCCGCCCTACCGGCCAAAGATCACGGCGGCGAGTAGCGCCGTCGTGTAGTCCGCTCGAAGGAGCTTGCGATGCAAGACTCCATAGCACCTCGAAGGCAAGCATCTTGGAAGCTGGTTCGGAGAAACCACCACGGCAATTCCCTCCTCGCCTCCATGGCCGGCCAGGGAGCAACTTCGATGCAGAGGATGAGATCCAAACTCCAGCAAGAAAAATGGCTCACCAGTCTTCCCCTCCACCTCACCACCACGGACCGCCTGGAGAGAAAAGACAGCAAACCTTGCTACTCCAGCTCAGAACTCCTCCTCGCCACCATGGTCGGTTAGGAGCTCTTCCACCTCATAGCCAGGGAGATCAGATCTCGGAACCACCTTCTTATTGATGTAGGCGGCGGCGCTGCCCAGGCCACGCTCCAACCAGAGGAGCAGCAACAGGGTAAGCAGCAGCCCTGGAATAGCAGGGATCCGGTGGAGGAGATCCATGGCCCTGCCTACTCTACGGGGCATACGCCAAAACTCCGGCAACCTCCGAAAACACGAAGAAAAACTACAGAAGGAACCCTAAAACTATTCTAGCGCCTAACCTAGACCAGCTCCGGCCAGCTACTCTGGCGGAGAGGTCATCGACGGCCCGGTCAGAGAGATCTGCCCCTCAAGGTTACTACAGAAGGACAAGACCGGTGGAGGGGAAAGTAACCAGCTCTTTTTTTTATTATTACTTGATTACTTCCTCGTGATAATCCCTATGGTAACGTCAACAATCTAGGATGCCCACAGATCAAGGAAATAAATAAATGTGCGAAAAATGCTGTTCTCGATGACCAAATTGCCCTATTAAAGTAGAATAAGATAAATGTGGCCACCTACTTTGATACTCATTTAATATTCTCCGATATATGCAGCTCAAAGAAATATTCTTCGATATGCAAAATAAGCTGGCATGTATTTTCAGCACTACTTTGTTACCCATTTAATGTTCTCCTATATGCAAAATAAGCTGGCATGTACTCTCAGCGCATGTATATGCATATTGGTTCTACCCCATTCGCGTCAGCATATGGTTGGAAGCATTAAAAATGTGGCCCTATTATGAGGAGCACCAAAGTAAAGAAACATAATATATATATAAAAACACCCAAAAAGGTGTATTAGGAAACAGATTTTCTCAAGGATAGCCAAAGTAAAGAGACATAACCGCGGATGGACTAGTTGACTCGTTCCTCTTGAAGAGGGGTCGTACTGATTTAGTCATTTCGTTTTGGTGTGGAAGGATGCCGGATGTACATTGAACATATCCGTATTGAGTAAAGGCTGATACTCCTTTACCTACTAGTACTAGCAAACATCTATTAGCATGTAAGGTTTGGTAATAAGATCTTGTATCAATTAACTGGGATCTTAGCACAATATTTCGGGATGAATTTCAGTACTTATGTGTAACAGGAGTAGTAAAACTCACCTTGGTGCATAGAAGTTCCTTCCATCGAAGTCTCCTCTTCCCCCTTCTATCGAAAGTCTTCTCTTCTCCCTTTAGTCTCTAATGGTTCTAATCGTAAAGAAAAACTTGGTATCTTTCCAAACCTCTCTATGGTCTATTTATAGGCAAAGACCGATAGGTGGCATTAATTGATGATTGACTGATTGCCACATAGACATTACGTGGTTAAATTCAAGGCCTTATAGGGCCCCATCATCCATGATCCATCCATCGTTATGGAGAGCCCGCCAAGTTAACAATGCCTAGGAAGCCCAATAAGTTAAAAAAAAGCCCAGGAAAGCAAGCAACACACAGTCCTTAGGAGCCATTCGGCTTTATCAAACAGTTTACACCCTAGATAGCGGCCTGTGCGAGAACAACTTCATCTTCATGTGCATCTTACTGATTAGATTTTTGGACATGTAGATCGATTTCAGTTTCAACCACAGCACCGCTGCAGATTTTTCAGCCCGCACTTTTTGCAACATATTGTTGGATAGATGAAGCTGAATTAAAGAAAAAGACTTACAATCTTTCTTCTTTTCATCATCGGTCCACGTTTTGGCATCTTTCTTGCCAAATCCATCAAGAGCTTCATCCAGATTAGAAGATTGGGTAAGGATCGTCATCATCTTCACTTGCTACAGAGAAAATCTCGTGGTATAATCCAGCTGCGGTAGATCGAACTTCAAAGAAAACATGTCGCAAAATCCTAGATAAAAACACGGGCTCTGATACCACTTGTTATAAACGCGACAAGCAAATAACAAAGAACGATAAAGGAAAACGCAGCGGAGAGACGAGATTTAACGTGGAAAACCCCTTCCAACACAGAAGGGGAAAAAACCACGGGCGCCAGCCAGAAAAACTTCACTATATCGGGAGGAGTTTACAAACATCGTGACTTATCTTATAATAATCTGATAAACCCTAGCCGGTGGCTTACAAGATGTATATATAGGTGGTGCCAACGATCTGTACCACGGGGGCTGCCGCCCCCCGCACCCCCTTCGCAACCTACCGGCGACGGGCCTCGCTCCACTCGTCCGAAGTTAGCCTCCCTTCAGTATATGAATTTGTATCACAATATAACGTACCCAAGTGTGCTCCACTTCGTCACAAGACTCTCTACACAACTTAGGCTTTACAAATTGAAATGCACCATGTCATGTTTGACTGCTGAAAGCAACTGACGCATTTAAGCCTCTCTCATTGTGATACTGGTGTGTGGTCTCTGTATAAAATTAATGCGCCAAACTCAAACCTTCGTGTCCTACACTACAGGAATGGGCCGATATGCCGAGGGCCTGGAACCCTCGGCGTAGCCTGTTTTGGCCGTCGGCGTAGGCTACACCGAGGGCAGCCCTCGGCATAGCTCCTCGGCGACTACCTCCCTCGGTAGAGACACTATTGCCGTCGGCGTAGAACGCTACACCGACAGCAAAACCGTCGGCATACAAATTTAAAAAAATTCAAATTTCATTTTACCAAAAAAATCAAAAAAGCTTTTTTTTGATATGCCGACGGCAAAGACCTCGGCATAGAGTTTTAAAAAATTTCAAATTTTAATTTGACTTACACCATTTTTTCTCTTTTTTTACTTGTTTATATTTCACCCAATACACTTTTAACTCTAAGTACACTTAATCTTAGGTCAAATTACAATCATGGTTAAACTTCCTGTTGTGGGTATACTTCATGGGTGTACCATCGACAGTGCCTGGATCCGGCAAGCCCGGGTGGCCCATAGACGGTGATGGTGGCATGAGGCCCATCGGACGGCTCAGTTGCTGTAGATCAAGAATGATGAAGTCCAGCACAGGAACAAGGAGCCGGATTCACCAGACCGACGTTGGAAGTCGGATCCGGCCTGGCCCATCAGGGTAGCCGGATCCGGTACGGCATACGAGGGAAGGCGGATCCTTGACGTGCGCGGCAAGATAATGTACCGTAGTTAGGTGACTTGTATTCCGGCTAGGGCTCTCCGTGTAAACCCTAGATCCGTGCGCCTTTATAAGCCGGATCCCGGGAGCCCTAGAGGCACAACCACAACTCATTGTAACAACGCGAAAGCGCCCAGATAATTCCAGACAAGCAGCAGTAGACCCTGTCTCTGAGCAGGTGTTCCAAAACTGGGTAAATCGCGTACCACCGCCCCGAGGACTCTCCGCCCTATGGCCCCTACTTCTTCTCCCCCTCATGAGGATCCCTCCTCCGAGGCACCATCGAATAGGCAACGACAGTTGGCGCCCACCGTAGGGCCAGCGGCGTCTGGAGGCCGGAACCGGGAGGGTTCCGCCATGGGAAGCTACGACGAATCAATCGCTGTGGGGCGTGTTCTTTACGCCGGAAACCTTCCGATCGTCCCTCCGGTGAGTGCTGGATTCCGGCCAGGACCGACCCGATCAAGCTCTCCATCGTCCCGATCGGCGGCATCCACATCTTCATCGGCGAGACCGTCGACTCCGACAGAAACGCCCTGGTAAGTCACGCTGACGCGACCGCCGCTGAGCAGGACGTAGTCGCGAAGATCCGATCTGAGACGCAGGAACCTCCAAAGGAAGATTCCGCCTTAGATCTGGAAATTTCAAAACCCACCCAATCCGCCCCTAAGCAGGAAATTACGGTGGAAGACCAATGCAGATCCGCCTGGGTCTCCCAGGTGTTAGAGAAGCAAAGGTGTCACTTCATGCACTTCTTAGCCCATACCGCAGAAACCGCCCCTCCTCAGGACGGAGCTGGCCCCATCAGGTTGAGGAACCCGGAAACAGCGACGATCCGGACCAGTAGGAGGTTGTCGGAGATAGCGACGCTCCGGGACAAGAGGAGGCCGGAGACAAAGAAGAATCAATCTTGGGCAACGTGAGCCCAACATGTGACGACGCTTCCTCCATGGACACGGAAGAGTACGACCGCGCACTGAAGGAACTCGGAGGTGGTGAACAATCTGAAGCAGAATCTGCCCAGCCTGAGCAGGTTCTCGCAACCTTAGCAGCGTTGGATTAGCAGGAAGCAGAAGATGAGAATACCCCCTCCGACCCAGGGCCATCCAATGTGTAATATCCCAGGTTTAGAGGCAACAAAATGAGAGAACACCAAAGTGTGCATTGCATTCATGCATAGAAAATCCGGGGGATTTTTGCGCTTTCAAATAAAACTTATCACAGTCACTGAAGTTTCACTTGACTTGCTTGGAATTGAAGTAGATCATCAAGTCAAGCGCTATAAACTTCACTCGTGATCTTTGCTAAAACCTTGTTTTGGGTAGAGATGATTTGATCTATGGATTAGATCAAATGGAATTAGATTTACAACAACACATTCTTTAAGAATCAAACTCTAACTTATTAACACTTAAAAGTTAGCAACTACCTTTGTGTGTAATTTAAATTCACTTATAAATAAGGTAAACCACAGGGTCTAAAGTGCATAAAAGCCACACATTCTTATTTAAATCATAACTTATTAAGTATATGGAATATCATAAAACTAAATCCATTTACATTACGAATTATAGTTCAAACTATTTGAATAAAATTAACTATGAGTACTTTGAAACTCATATGACCATGCCTTGGTGAAATCAAACAACAACTATCCAAATTTGAGGAATAACCTTCAATTTTAACCTTTTCACCAATATTATAATATAAATCCAATCCAATATGATATAGTGACTCATCAACAATAATAAAACCATCCACAAGATATTTAGTAGCAAATGCCACTTGGCTATCCAAAAATAAATCATATGAGAGGATAATGATCTTCCCACATGGGATGAAAATATCTACATGACTTGCTTTCCAAGTTATGCCACCTCATGCTCAAAGGATTGCTATGGATGAGGGCATGACAACCAAGCACCTTACTCATCTAACCAACACAAGAGTCACCATCTATGTGTCATGATACTAGAGCTTGCCCAAGCCTATAAATAGAGCCACACCCTTCATCCATTTGCTCATCAAGTACCATGATACATGGGAACAAACACATAGAGCCACTCCATGTGAATTAGCTAGGATCAAGATGAAGAAGCTAGGAGGTGGAGGCATATCACAAGAAGAAGGTTTATCAGATTTCCTGAAGAACAAGCTACAGAATATTGCAAGGTAGAATCCCTAGGCAAACCATATATTTAGAGGATCATATCATCATCTCTTGAGTAGGACCTTAGGAAACCAATTCCATAATCATCACAACTTGGTATTAATTATAAACCCTAAGAATCTAGGATGAGTGTGATGAGAGAAATATTAAAGAGGGATTAGTGAGGAATGAGTGGATCTTGTCTAATGCATGATTATACCTGGTAGATATAAATGATAAGTTAACCCCATATGATTAATAGATATCATCCATCACATAAAATAATAAGTATATCACTAGTAGTTAAACCCTGCCATGCCTCATGCCTAGTTAATACTTCAATTAGTGAAGCATCACCAAAACCCTAAACCTTTCACCTAGGAATCAGTTCACATAAAATATTAAACCCTACCTTTCCATCTTAGTAGACCAAATGAAGTAGTGTTCTATAAATTAAACCATCATTAGAAAATGCATTACTACTTATAAACATAGGATCCATCTTAATTAGTTCAAGCTAAAGTTTACTAAAACCAGATTAGTGATTATAGAACTTTCTTAACCATCTTCTTAAAACCTTAGGAATAATTCTCCACATAAAATCATGAACCAATTCCATTTCCTTTACCATTTGTTAAACCCCATAATTAAATTATATGTGAGTAATCACTATGAATAAGCACTAGCACAATAGAATATGTTCACCTTCACATGTTCTCCATTTCAAATCCTTTAAAACAGAATTGATTCCTAAATTTAAAAGGCAATTGAGATGAACCCTAAATCTATACCTATTTTAAATTTTGAGTTGTGTCTCATGAGAACATAAAATGAATCAATTATAAAATGGTTATTTAAAAACAAAACAATACAGATGAGAAACATTATCAAATTGTTTTGATATTCAAATAATTTAGAACCTGCAAAAGAAACCAGAAATCAATTTGAATTCAAATAGCAAATTCAAACCAGAAAATAAAAACGAGAAAGTTTGAAAAGAGAAAGAGAGGAAACTTACCTGGCAGGCCGAGCAAGCACCAGCAGCAGCCCCAGTACCGCACCAGCCGAAGCAGGCCAACCAAGCCCAGTATCAGCCCAGCCCAAAACCACTTACCGTTTCGATTGCTTTAAAATTCGTGCGAGAGAAGAAAAGAAGCACCGTCGTCTTCCCCGGCGTCGACAGCGCGGCGAAGCCAGTAGGCACCGCTCTCGTCGTCGATAAGCATGCCCCGGACGTCGCCAGACCTCTCAGAACCGCGCCCAACTCGATTCGCGTCCGAGCTTATCCGCGGACGAGAACATCCTTGCCAGCTAGAAGCTTCCAGTGACCGCCACCTCTTCACCGTCGCCGTCGTCGTGTCGAGTCCTCGAGGCTTCCCTTGGCCTATAAATAGGTGGACAGCTTCACCGTGTAGTCCTTGTTCACCTCCGCCACTTCAATCCCTATCAATCGCTCACTATCTCTCGCCACGATCCACTCACTGTCGCCGGAGTTGAAGACGAAGCCGTCGACTGGAGCCACCCCGGAGCTCGTAGCTTGGTCGAGGAGGAGCGTCTCGTCGAGAGGAGCATCTGGACGCAAGCACGCATCCAGGGGAGCTAGGAATCGGCTCAATTTCATCATTTTCTTCCGCAGCGGATCGTCGGGAATGGCGAATTCCTCGCCGTCTCCGTCGACAATCGCCGGAGCCGACCACACCTTGAGCTTCTGGGTGAGCATACGCATCTTTAGAACCTAGTCTCGCTTCCTGGCATCGTTTGTAGTCTCCGATTCAATTCTTGCCGGAGTAGCACCGCCGCGGTACCCATCGCCGGAGTAGCTCCGGTGATCCCCTGACAAAACCAACACCACCACTGTATTCAGTAGCTCGAGGGGAATCGGAAACACCTAGTAGCCCGTCCTGGGGGTCACTAAATCGGCGGCGCCACCGTGTACCGCACGCCGGCGTTTAACCGCCGGCAATGCCAGCGTGGCGGTGGGGCCTCGAGCGATAGTTGACTCGGTCGTTGCCATCGTGGCAACCGACCCGGCCAATGACCCCACTCGTCGGTCTCGTGTGTGTAACCGAACCGGTATGTTTAGTATTTAAGTTAATTTCAAATTCCAAGTAAATAGCTGAAACTTTACAGAAATAGATTAAATTCATTTCAACTCAGAAAAATATGAATAATATATCAAAATTCTCAGAAAAATAAACTCTATTCAAATAAAATATAAAACAAAAATGTGTGTCAAAATAAAAATTCACTTATTTTTATCTTTATTAATTATGCCATTTCAATTATTTAAAATACAATTTGAATTCAATAATTAGTGAAGTTTCAAAGTTAAATATTAGCTATTCAGTAACTAAGTAAAATGTTAGGATTAATTTTGTTTATCATATTTACATTAACTTAATTATTAGTGGTAATTCATAAACCCTAATTTGCAAATTACTATTTTCTATTTTCTTTAAATAGTAATAACTCAAGAAAATATTTTAAGTCAATATTATTTTAGTAAATCAAAACTTATTTACTTAAACATCTTTAGTTAACAAGTTAATTATTTTAAACCCTAATAACAATTATTAAACCCCGATTCTTAATTAAACCAAAATAGGAGTACTCTAATTATTAAATCTTGTGCAGATTAATAAAATATCAACCCATCACTAATTTTTATTCAAAGTAATTAGTAACCACAACTATATTACCAATTATCATTTTAGGAGTTGTACCATAATTTAGAAACCCTAGTTTCAATTTGAGTAAGACCTTGATCTCATTATTTCATGTGATCATTCCACTTTAGAAGCAACTCTAAAACCCTAATTTGTGTCACATGTGATCATGTGAGATTCACTTAACATATAGAACCCTAATAAGCAACAATTGAATGCATGCTTATGATCCACTAGCATAAAACCAAGTCACATGAGATTATAATTTCATATCCCTATTCAAACCTTGTATGATCCACTAATGCCACCTAGATGCAAACCCTAGCTTGATAATTAGAGTAGTGCCATTGATCACCAATCCATTATACCACACCATTAGGATTAACCTCAAGCATCAAACCCTAGTAGAACCATAATGATAAACCCTAGTATAACCTTATGTAGCAAATCACATCACATGTTCCTATCCAACTAAACCTTACTTAGGAAATGATAAACCACTTAGCTTAGAAACTATTAGAGATTATTTGGTAAAGCAAATATGAAGTCATAGTAAACCCTAACTCATAGCAACACCTTGATAACCATCCTTTGATATGATGCTTAGGAGAAACCATAGTAATAAACCTACTAATACTTGCTACATGTAGATCACTTCTACTTAAGCACCAACCAGTCCTATTAGTAAACCCTAATAGCACTTAGCTCCTATTTAAAGTAGTTCATATTCTTATTTTAACTTGTTCTTCAAAAGTTATTCTTTTGAAGTACAAATGTCAATCAAGCCATAGAAACCATAGTTCTTATTTGAAATACTCATTATTTCTTAATTAACATGTTCTTCAAAAGTTATTCTTTTGAAGTATAGTATAAGTAATCATCAACCATGTTCTGTAGAACTTAAAATTGACAACTGTTCTTTACATATTATTTCATCACTATTCTTTATGTTTATGATTGTTATGATGTCCTATATCACTTGGTTATGATGCTAATATAACCAAACCCTAATAAGAACCTTGTTTGAGAACCATTCTAAAAGTGCAACCAATCCTAAAGAAATATTTACAACTCATACATCCTAAATCATCGAGATTAGGTTACGCACGGGACGATCGCATCTCATATTATGCATTATAGCATCTTTGCCAGTTCTTTAAACATTGTCCTTACCGGACAATGATGGTATTTCAGAATTTGGAGTTCTCACGTATCGAAGCTTTTGCCTGCATAATCTTGCAGTCAAGAAAGGCAAGTTCATCGCTTGCTCATGTCATTTGATTATTTTTATCAAATTATATGCAAAGTACTATACTTATCACTCTTGCATTGAAAAGCAATTATTATTTTACAATTATGAATATGACTATGTGGTGGGCAATGGAACCATGGTATGTGTTGATTGGTGGAGGTTCCATTGCACGGGTACTATTCATCTAGGACTAAGTACCAATGCCGTCCAGGTGATTCTAGCGCCGTACATACCGCGTTGACCATAAGATCTATAATGGCTCTGGGAAGTCAGCTGTATCTTTTCCTCTCGCATGCCAACGGACTCGGTAATAAGGGTTGCCCGTATCGGTCTATCTTTGGTAAAGGTGGGGACATGTGGTCCTGCACGGTCTACCATTAGATATAGGAGAGGGTAGACTTATTATCGGTCTATGAAGGATTGTAAGGGTTGTCCGGATCGGTCTATCTATGGTGTATAGAACAGGGCACATAAGTTGTTCGGATCAGTCTATCTTTGGTAAAGGTGGGGACATGTGGTCCCGCACAGTCTACCATTAGATATAGGAGAGAACAAGTGCCCGTGTTAGTCTACCCATAGATATAGGAGAGGACAGACTTACAAAAGGGTGGGTCCGCGGGGTCGCGGAGAAGGCGGTGTGGACTTGGATCTTACACCCGGCCTCACACCAAGGAAGTGTGGACGGGAAAGTATACGCCTGGTTGGCAACAAGGATAAGGTCTCTTATGGGAAAAGTAACGCACCTCTCGCAGAGGATACCGAATTGTGATCGTCACTCCCTGTTCCGGGAAGGGAACTACGAACGCGGGCAGAAAGGAACTCCATGAAGTTCTAGTCAACTCCGTGAAGACCGACGGGCATAGTTTTCGGAATAAAATAAACCTTTTGAAGAAATGATTATGAAAACCTGCATTGGCCTATGACTTTCTGGTCTATGGCTGTAGCTAGTGCATGATACACCTATTTCCTAATATGAACTTGCTGAGTACGCTCGTACTCATTCTATCTCGTTTGAACCCCCTTCTTAGAGCAAGGCACCGAAGGAGAAACTACCGTGGAACTCGAAGACAAAGGAGTCAACCGCAACGAGATGAAGAATCCAATCAAAGAAGTCAATGGAGTCAACTCCTGCATCAGTTATAAAGGAAACCTAGACTAGCAATAGAAGGGAACCTTTCCCTAATCATAGCACCTAAGTAGCTAGATTTCTATAGCAAGCCAAGTAGCTCTTGAACTTGAGTTAGCAATAAGATAGATTACGAGTCGTTCTTCTGGAGCTTTATTTGAAGTTTTACCTCACTGGTAAAGTAGGAGGTTGTGTGGATCTTATGTAAACTGTTCGTGTGTACTTCTATAGACATACCTTGGACTCGCATATGTTTCTGTTGTACCACTCTGAGAGATGTAATATGGGTGGAACGGTGTTTCACTTGTGTTATGTCAACGACTTGTGTACTACAACATGCAGTGGTACGCTGGGTCATCACAGCTGGTATCAGAGCAAATGCTTTGACCCTAGGATTAAAACCCTTTAAAGGAGACCTATAGGTTTGGTAGTGTCTATAGGAGGTATCTTAGCTAAGACAACTCTGCTAAACCAATCATTCTTTTGACTTGAGATGGGTATTCACTTGAGAATAATCCTGACACACTTGAGTCAATCTTTCTTATCTATTTTTCTTAAGTACAGTTGATTAGTTATCTTGCTTCATTCCAAATTAGTAGAACACCATTGAAGCTTAAGATAAATGGTGGTAGTAAACCACAGTTGGTATACAACACATGGTAGTCCAAAGAGAGGATACAACCATAAGGAAGATATCCTATTGGAAGAAGTATACCAATACAAGTATGGTTAAGTAAGAGTCATTTAAAATGCCAAATGACTGATGTTAAGTAATGTAGATAAGTAATATGAGGTAGTATGTACCTATGATGAGTCAATCATAGGAGGTAAGGAAGAGAGATAGGAGTATTTAAGTCTACTTTTCATGGTAGAGTTGGTAATCATATATGATTCATTTGAGAATCATGATGTGAGGGAGTAGAACATCATAAGTACGATAACAAAAGGATGATAAGGAGTAGGATTTAGGGAATAGTTCGAAAGCTTAGGCCTTAAAATCCTAATAACTGTACCAAGTATGTTGGAACCATAGTCTTTAGTTTAAAGAAGGCTTGTTGAGAGCAGGTCACATAGAGAAATCACAGAGTTATAGGTGGTATATTCTAAACAATCATGTGTTTAGAGTAGACATATTAGAAATAATTGTATTATAGGAGGTAGTCTTCAATAGCACATATAGGGTATACTATTTTGTTAGTACTTCCAAAGGAAACTAGGTTAACTTCAACTATCCCAAGCCATTTTGTTTCAAGATTGTCTCATTGCAAATGTGCAATTAAGACAAATGTTGAGACAAATAATAGAAATTCACGTATTTGTGCTAAGTATCACAACCTAAACCTATCTTATGTGGTGTTATATACTACACATATGAACCTGATGTTTAGGGATGTCTTACCCAATTATTTTATTCAGGCATATCAGGATGTGTATTATGAACACAAAGCTGAATTTTCTTGGGTTTTATTGGATTTTCATTGATTGACTAGATCCATACATGAAGTTTGACTTTGATATGCAAATGCATGTTGCAATATCAAGCTCTTACTTGATGTTATAGGTCTAGAGGGTAAAGGTATTCGTGTGAGGAAGTGACGAATTCTGAAGATTTTGGAGTCAAGATGATGGTTCACTAGAAGAAGGAAGTAAAGTTGTGGGAAGTAACCACAATACTCTAAAGGAAGGACTAATCAAAACTCACTTCTATCCTTAATCAAGGAGTACTTCAACATGGAAGTATCATGGAAGTGAGAAAAATAGTGAATATAGAGCAGAAGAAGTAGAACTGTATTCATTATAGAAGAAGGGAATGCAAGTGAAGTCACTTACAATACTATTTTCATAGTATCAACAAGTGGTTATCTCACAAAACAAACCCTAGAAGAAGGAAAATAGACAAGTGAAGTCGCAACTGGTATAATAAGGCCGCAGCTGATATAGGATAATCATGAGAAGAAAGTATGTGAAGTAAGGTACATCTTAACTAAAACTATGTAAGTAGCCACAGCTGGTAAGTAGATATTGACAACCACAACATAGCCACAGCTGGTATCCAATAAGCCACCTCTGGTACTAGGTAGTTTGCAGCTGGTACCAGATAGCCACAGCCTGAACAATTCTTTACCCTAAAAGAAAGGGGGATTCCGCAGCTAGTATTTCACAGCTGGTATCTCGTAGTTGGTAAATATTTAGTCGGAGGATTCATAATGGATACCCACAACTGTGTGGATACACCGCAAAGAATTCTTCGTGAGACTTTAGAAAGGTACAAAATATAAACCAGACTTAAACCAACTACCTAACCTTGGAGTTAATGATTAGAAGAAACGAAGTTGGAAGATCATTAGTAAACTCCAAGGGGGAGAGGAAGGCTGAAGGAGAAGTATTAGGATATTATTTGGAGTATGATAGACGGAGAAAAAGGTCTGAACTGAGAAGAAGTCCGATCTTATATTTATAAGGTTGTTGGGAAGTACCCATATAATAGTACTCTCGGGAGGTTGTCAGACCAGAAGCCGAGGTTCATATCTCGAGGAAGTAAGGGTTAGACCTTAACTTGAGTGGGTAATTCATAATTACTCGAAACCAAGAGAACTCAAGTAAGTCTAAGATAATGAAGTTGGAGGAAGAAGATATCGGAGAACAATCAAAGCCTAAGAAGATACTATACGAAGGAGTTTGACTATACCAAAACTAATGATTATTAGAAAGATTCCTTTCATGGAACCTAAAGAACCCAAAAGGAAGATAACTAGCTTAAAACTAGAAGCCATGATTGGATGGACTAAATGAGTCAAATCCATTCGTAGGACTAAACAACCAGGACCATGCCTATCGTAATACCTTACCAAGTACCATTACTTTCGTTATGGTAGTAAGGGAAAACAATACTCTACCTTAAATAAATCTTTTAAAATTAAGGTTTGAGTATCGCAGCTGGTACACCATAGTGCCATATTACATCGCAGCTGGATTATCGCAGCTGGTAAAACCAAGCTTTGAGTACCCAAATAGGAAGATGTCACCACAGCCATTAGTAAAGTCCATTAACACAATAAGATGTCCTAATCCAAGAATTTTTGAATAATAAGCCTATAAGCTTAGAGTGTTGGAGGAAATCATAGAATTGAAGAAAGTATCGATGCCGGATATAAGAATAATCCGGAAGGATCCGGACAAGGGATATATTTCACTATATCTAGTGTGATCACCATGGAGTTGAAGGATGGTGATCTGTTCAAGTCAGTTCCACATTCCGAAACATGAGAGCGTTCGAACTTCGGGACGAAGTTCGGCTTTAAGGGGAGAGGCTGTAATATCCCAGGTTTAGAGGCAACAAAATGAGAGAACACCAAAGTGTGCATTGCATTCATGCATAGAAAATCCGGGGGATTTTTGCGCTTTCAAATAAAACTTATCACAGTCACTGAAGTTTCACTTGACTTGCTGGAATTGAAGTAGATCATCAAGTCAAGCGCTATAAACTTCACTGTGATCTTTGCTAAAACCTTGTTTTGGGTAGAGATGATTTGATCTATGGATTAGATCAAATGGAATTAGATTTACAACAACACATTCTTTAAGAATCAAACTCTAACTTATTAACACTTAAAAGTTAGCAACTACCTTTGTGTGTAATTTAAATTCACTTATAAATAAGGTAAACCACAGTGGTCTAAAGTGCATAAAAGCCACACATTCTTATTTAAATCATAACTTATTAAGTATATGGAATATCATAAAACTAAATCCATTTACATTACGAATTATAGTTCAAACTATTTGAATAAAATTAACTATGAGTACTTTGAAACTCATATGACCATGCCTTGGTGAAATCAAACAACAACTATCCAAATTTGAGGAATAACCTTCAATTTTAACCTTTTCACCAATATTATAATATAAATCCAATCCAATATGATATAGTGACTCATCAACAATAATAAAACCATCCACAAGATATTTAGTAGCAAATGCCACTTGGCTATCCAAAAATAAATCATATGAGAGGATAATGATCTTGCCACATGGGATGAAAATATCTACATGACTTGCTTTCCAAGTTATGCCACCTCATGCTCAAAGGATTGCTATGGATGAGGGCATGACAACCAAGCACCTTACTCATCTAACCAACACAAGAGTCACCACCTATGTGTCATGATACTAGAGCTTGCCCAAGCCTATAAATAGAGCCACACCCTTCATCCATTTGCTCATCAAGTACCATGATACATGGGAACAAACACATAGAGCCACTCCATGTGAATTAGCTAGGATCAAGATGAAGAAGCTAGGAGGTGGAGGCATATCACAAGAAGAAGGTTTATCAGATTTCCGAAGAACAAGCTACAGAATATTGCAAGGTAGAATCCCTAGGCAAACCATATATTTAGAGGATCATATCATCATCTCTTGAGTAGGACCTTAGGAAACCAATTCCATAATCATCACAACTTGGTATTAATTATAAACCCTAAGAATCTAGGATGAGTGTGATGAGAGAAATATTAAAGAGGGATTAGTGAGGAATGAGTGGATCTTGTCTAATGCATGATTATACCTGGTAGATATAAATGATAAGTTAACCCCATATGATTAATAGATATCATCCATCACATAAAATAATAAGTATATCACTAGTAGTTAAACCCTGCCATGCCTCATGCCTAGTTAATACTTCAATTAGTGAAGCATCACCAAAACCCTAAACCTTTCACCTAGGAATCAGTTCACATAAAATATTAAACCCTACCTTTCCATCTTAGTAGACCAAATGAAGTAGTGTTCTATAAATTAAACCATCATTAGAAAATGCATTACTACTTATAAACATAGGATCCATCTTAATTAGTTCAAGCTAAAGTTTACTAAAACCAGATTAGTGATTATAGAACTTTCTTAACCATCTTCTTAAAACCTTAGGAATAATTCTCCACATAAAATCATGAACCAATTCCATTTCCTTTACCATTTGTTAAACCCCATAATTAAATTATATGTGAGTAATCACTATGAATAAGCACTAGCACAATAGAATATGTTCACCTTCACATGTTCTCCATTTCAAATCCTTTAAAACAGAATTGATTCCTAAATTTAAAAGGCAATTGAGATGAACCCTAAATCTATACCTATTTTAAATTTTGAGTTGTGTCTCATGAGAACATAAAATGAATCAATTATAAAATGGTTATTTAAAAACAAAACAATACAGTGAGAAACATTATCAAATTGTTTTGATATTCAAATAATTTAGAACCTGCAAAAGAAACCAGAAATCAATTTGAATTCAAATAGCAAATTCAAACCAGAAAATAAAAACAGAAAGTTTGAAAAGAGAAAGAGAGGGAAACTTACCTGGCAGGCCGAGCAGTACCGCAGCAGCCCAGTACCGCACCAGCCGAAGCAGGCCAACCAAGCCCAAGATCGGCCCAGCCCAAAACCACTTACCGTTTCGATTGCTTTAAAATTCGTGCGAGAGAAGAAAAGAAGCACCGTCGTCTTCCCCGGCGTCGACGAGCGCGGCGAAGCCAGCAGGCACCGCTCTCGTCGTCGATAAGCATGCCCCGGACGTCGCCGGACCTCTCGAACCGCGCCCAACTCGATTCGCGTCCGAGCTTATCCGCGGACGAGAACATCCTTGCCGCCTAGAAGCTTCCGGTGACCGCCACCTCTTCACCGTCGCCGTCGTCGTGTCGAGTCCTCGAGGCTTCCCTTGGCCTATAAATAGGTGGACAGCTTCACCGTGTAGTCCTTGTTCACCTCCGCCACTTCAATCCCTATCAATCGCTCACTATCTCTCGCCACGATCCACTCACTGTCGCCGGAGTTGAAGACGAAGCCGTCGACTGGAGCCACCCCGGAGCTCGTAGCTTGGTCGAGGAGGAGCGTCTCGTCGAGAGGAGCATCTGGACGCAAGCACGCATCCAGGGGAGCTAGGAATCGGCTCAATTTCATCATTTTCTTCCGCAGCAGATCGTCGGGAATGGCGAATTCCTCGCCGTCTCCGTCGACAATCGCCGGAGCTGACCACACCTTGAGCTTCTGGGTGAGCATACGCATCTTTAGAACCTAGTCTCGCTTCCTGGCATCGTTTGTAGTCTCCGATTCAATTCTTGCCGGAGTAGCACCGCCGCGGTACCCATCGCCGGAGTAGCTCCGGTGATCCCCTGACAAAACCAACACCACCACTGTATTCAGTAGCTCGAGGGGAATCGGAAACACCTAGTAGCCCGTCCTGGGGGTCACTAAATCGGCGGCGCCACCGTGTACCGCACGCCGGCGTTTAACCGCCGGCAATGCCAGCGTGGCGGTGGGGCCTCGAGCAGTAGTTGACTGGTCGTTGCCATCGTGGCAACTGACCCAGTCAATGACCCCACTCGTCAGTCTCTGTGTGTGTAACCGAACCGGTATGTTTAGTATTTAAGTTAATTTCAAATTCCAGTAAATAGCTGAAACTTTACAGAAATAGATTAAATTCATTTCAACTCAGAAAAATATGAATAATATATCAAAATGCTCAGAAAAATAAACTCTATTCAAATAAAATATAAAACAAAAATGTGTGTCAAAATAAAAATTCACTTATTTTTATCTTTATTAATTATGCCATTTCAATTATTTAAAATACAATTTGAATTCAATAATTAGTGAAGTTTCAAAGTTAAATATTAGCTATTCAAGTAACTAAGTAAAATGTTAGGATTAATTTTGTTTATCATATTTACATTAACTTAATTATTAGTGGTAATTCATAAACCCTAATTTGCAAATTACTATTTTCTATTTTCTTTAAATAGTAATAACTCAAGAAAATATTTTAAGTCAATATTATTTTAGTAAATCAAAACTTATTTACTTAAACATCTTTAGTTAACAAGTTAATTATTTTAAACCCTAATAACAATTATTAAACCCCGATTCTTAATTAAACCAAAATAGGAGTACTCTAATTATTAAATCTTGTGCAGATTAATAAAATATCAACCCATCACTAATTTTTATTCAAAGTAATTAGTAACCACAACTATATTACCAATTATCATTTTAGGAGTTGTACCATAATTTAGAAACCCTAGTTTCAATTTGAGTAAGACCTTGATCTCATTATTTCATGTGATCATTCCACTTTAGAAGCAACTCTAAAACCCTAATTTGTGTCACATGTGATCATGTGAGATTCACTTAACATATAGAACCCTAATAAGCAACAATTGAATGCATGCTTATGATCCACTAGCATAAAACCAAGTCACATGAGATTATAATTTCATATCCCTATTCAAACCTTGTATGATCCACTAATGCCACCTAGATGCAAACCCTAGCTTGATAATTAGAGTAGTGCCATTGATCACCAATCCATTATACCACACCATTAGGATTAACCTCAAGCATCAAACCCTAGTAGAACCATAATGATAAACCCTAGTATAACCTTATGTAGCAAATCACATCACATGTTCCTATCCAACTAAACCTTACTTAGGAAATGATAAACCACTTAGCTTAGAAACTATTAGAGATTATTTGGTAAAGCAAATATGAAGTCATAGTAAACCCTAACTCATAGCAACACCTTGATAACCATCCTTTGATATGATGCTTAGGAGAAACCATAGTAATAAACCTACTAATACTTGCTACATGTAGATCACTTCTACTTAAGCACCAACCAGATCCTATTAGTAAACCCTAATAGCACTTAGCTCCTATTTAAAGTAGTTCATATTCTTATTTTAACTTGTTCTTCAAAAGTTATTCTTTTGAAGTACAAATGTCAATCAAGCCATAGAAACCATAGTTCTTATTTGAAATACTCATTATTTCTTAATTAACATGTTCTTCAAAAGTTATTCTTTTGAAGTATAGTATAAGTAATCATCAACCATGTTCCGTAGAACTTAAAATTGACAACCTGTTCTTTACATATTATTTCATCACTATTCTTTATGTTTATGATTGTTATGATGTCCTATATCACTTGGTTATGATGCTAATATAACCAAACCCTAATAAGAACCTTGTTTGAGAACCATTCTAAAAGTGCAACCAATCCTAAAGAAATATTTACAACTCATACATCCTAAATCATCGAGATTAGGTTACGCACGGGACGATCGCATCTCATATTATGCATTATAGCATCTTTGCCAGTTCTTTAAACATTGTCCTTACCGGACAATGATGGTATTTCAGAATTTGGAGTTCTCACGTATCGAAGCTTTTGCCTCGCATAATCTTGCAGTCAAGAAAGGCAAGTTCATCGCTTGCTCATGTCATTTGATTATTTTTATCAAATTATATGCAAAGTACTATACTTATCACTCTTGCATTGAAAAGCAATTATTATTTTACAATTATGAATATGACTATGTGGTGGGCAATGGAACCATGGTATGTGTTGATTGGTGGAGGTTCCATTGCACGGGTACTATTCATCTAGGACTAAGTACCAATGCCGTCCAGTTGATTCTAGCGCCGTACATATCGCGTTAACCATAAGATCTATAATGGCTCTGGGGAAGTCAGCTGTATCTTTTCCCTCTCGCATGCCAACGGACTAGTGATAAGGGTTGCCCGGATCGGTCTATCTTTGGTAAAGGTGGGGACATGTGGTCCTGCACAGTCTACCATTAGATATAGGAGAGGGTAGACTTATTATCGGTCTATGAAGGATTGTAAGGGTTGTCCGGATCGGTCTATCTATGGTGTATAGAACAGGGCACATAAGTTGTTCGGATCAGTCTATCTTTGGTAAAGGTGGGGACATGTGGTCCCGCACAGTCTACCATTAGATATAGGAGAGAACAAGTGCCCGTGTTAGTCTACCCATAGATATAGGAGAGGACAGACTTACAAAAGGGTGGGTCCGCGGGGTCGCGGAGAAGGCGGTGTGGACTTGGATCTTACACCCGGCCTCACACCAAGGAAGTGTGGACGGGAAAGTATACGCCCGGTTGGCAACAAGGATAAGGTCTCTTATGGGAAAAGTAACGCACCTCTCGCAGAGGATACCGAATTGTGATCGTCACTCCTCGTTCCGGGAAGGGAACTACGAACGCGGCAGAAAGGAACTCCATGAAGTTCTAGTCAACCCGTGAAGACCGACGGGCATAGTTTTCGAATAAAATAAACCTTTTGAAGAAATGATTATGAAAACCTGCATTGGCCTATGACTTTCTGGTCTATGGCTGTAGCTAGTGCATGATACACCTATTTCCTAATATGAACTTGCTGAGTACGCTCGTACTCATTCTATCTCGTTTGAACCCCCTTCTTAGAGCAAGGCACCGAAGGAGAAACTACCGTGGAACTCGAAGACAAAGGAGTCAACCGCAACGAGATGAAGAATCCAATCAAAGAAGTCAATGGAGTCAACTCCCGCATCGCTTATAAAGGAAACCTAGACTAGCAATAGAAGGGAACCTTTCCCTAATCATAGCACCTAAGTAGCTAGATTTCTATAGCAAGCCAAGTAGCTCTTGAACTTGAGTTAGCAATAAGATAGATTACGAGTCGTTCTTCTGGAGCTTTATTTGAAGTTTTACCTCACCGTAAAGTAGGAGGTTGTGTGGATCTTATGTAAACTGTTCGTGTGTACTTCTATAGACATACCTTGGACTCGCATATGTTTCTGTTGTACCACTCTGAGAGATGTAATATGGGTGGAACGGTGTTTCACTTGTGTTATGTCAACGACTTGTGTACTACAACATGCAGTGGTACGCTGGGTCATCACACAATGCAGGATCTCCGCTATCGCGGGAACGGCCGCACGAGGAATACTTGACCCCGGAGGAGCTAGTCGAACAAGCAGGCATGAATGCTATGCTACACACAGAAGTCCTCAACAAACCTATAACTCCTGACGACCCCGTAGATCCGGAAGCTCTAGAAGCGACAAGAAAGGAGATGCTGGCCACCGCCAAGAAGTTTGCCAACACCGCAATGGCGATGCTGGATGAAAGGAAAGAGGCGGAATCCATCATGGACAGTTTCCTCAAAAGAGAGCGTGAAGCTGTCGAATCGCTGGAAAAGGTCAAGAAACTCCGGAAGCACTGGGAGTCCAAGATGAGCGAGGCTTAGAAGGATGCTGATAGGATCAGGCGGGAAGTTGTTACTCCCCGCAAGATCACCTTCGCTACTCCCACTGAGCAACAGCCGCTCACAACTCCAAAGGATAACGTGAAGAAGGCTGCGGAGCTCTTGAAAAAGAAGGATATGGAGATTGATATCAACCACATCCGCACGCTCATTGCTTCAGCGGTACAGCAGCAGAGCAAGGAAGACACTTCGCGCGGGTTGGAATCCAACCCGGATCACTGTGTATCTACCGCGCAAAAGGACGCCTACGACAAACAACATCGTGATGATGAATCGCGCACCGGATCCACGGAGCGCAGGAGAAGGACCAAAGAACATCCAAACCCAATCCCGGTGCCTTCGGAATCATCTCCGAAAGACCCAGCAAAGGGAAAGGGCTCGATGTATGCTGGCAAATACAAGTATCGGAATCCGTCACCTCCGCCTCGGATCCCGCGTCCTCCGCCACTAGCCCGCCGTCGTAGTCCAGCCGGAAACACCATGCCCCATGGGCCCGGTGGAATCAATATCCGCGACAATGTGCCGCCTCTGAGGAACAGGAACATGGAACGCGATCCCGAGCCCCGCCGGAGTTGGAAAAACGATCGCGAGCATGCGCCTCGAAGGGCCCGGA
Source organism: Lolium rigidum (assembly GCF_022539505.1). Taxonomy (NCBI): domain Eukaryota; kingdom Viridiplantae; phylum Streptophyta; class Magnoliopsida; order Poales; family Poaceae; genus Lolium; species Lolium rigidum. The sequence goes on from NW_025899867.1 coordinate 372,505, forward strand.
ACGAAGAACACGAGCCCAAGCCACGCAGAAGCCGGAACGATGGAGGCGACCGATACCAAGAGGAAGGTAGCCACCGAAGCCGGAGTCAGTCGCGGCAAGAACGCCGGGAATCCGAAGGCGGAAGCAAGAAATCTTACAGGCCCCCTCGCAGATCTCCCTCACCACCACCCAGTGGAGGAGGTGAAGGCGGAGACGGAGGCCGGAGATCTCGCTCCCACTCAATAAAACCTGGCGGCGGCCCGCACGATGCACGGGAACGTCTCAACGAATACAGAACCGACTACATTGGCCCAAAGTGCTTTGGCAGGATGATTCGAGAGGATCCAAAGCCAAGAAGCTTGAACCTCAAGCTACTCGGAAACTTGAAGCAATATGATGGAAGTGAAAGGCCGGATACCTAGATCGAGGATTACTACAATGCAGTAACCTTCGCCGGTGGAACCCCCAACATAGCCTGCCGCATGCTCCAGTTGTACCTTATTGGTCCAACTCATGTTTGGCTCAGCAACCTCGAGAAGAACTCCATCTTTTGTTGGTTTGACCTAAAGAACGCTTTCGAGAATCACTTCAGGGGCACCTACAAGAGACCTGCCACCACAAGCGATCTGCAGGCATGTATCCAGAAGAAGGGTGAAACATCTAGGAGCTTCCTCACCCGATGGTTAGCAACCAGAAACGAGTGCGAGAACGTGGATAACCGCACAGCTGTGCACGCCTTCATTAGTGGCTTGCAGAGGGGAGGACTGTTGTGTCACAAGCTTACCTGCCTGGTTAACGCAAACAAACTGACTTTGGATGAAATGATCACCATCGCCAGTGCACCACCGCCGATGACGACGCAGGCAGAGATCTCGCAACCACGGCCATACCCCTGCACCAACAAAAGAAAAACTGTGACAATGGCGGCAGCAACAACAACAACAACAACAACAAGCGGAAGAACCCCTCCGAAGACCAGAAGGGCGGAGGATCCGACATGGTTGCCATGAAGTTCCAACGCGGAGGTCCAGGAGGCAGAAGAGGCCGCGGACGTGGTGGCGGAGCCGGCCGGGGCCAACAGCGCGCTGATGAGGTCACCGCTGTCGGAACCCGCGCTCCCCAGACGTACGAGGAGTACAGGTATATGCCGTGCCTGGCCCATCTAGATCCGGCTACGAGCAAATCCACTCACACCAACTGCAACTGCAAGTGGGTCAATGATTTCAAATCTGACCCAGAAGCAGGATACAAGCGAGCCTGGAAGCACCGCCCTCGCGGCAAAGGAGGCAAGAGCAAGAACAAGGACAAGGACGAGCATAGTTCTGAGGCGATGGACGACGATGATGCTTCGCCAGATCCCAAAGAGGGTACCGCAGCTAACAAATCCAACCCCTTCGGAAAAAAAGAGTGTTGGAGCCTACCACACCTTCCTCGGAACCCCAACAGTCCGGGCCAAGAAATCAGCGCTCTGGCTCTTGAACGCCACAGTTCCGGCTGTGCCGCAGTACTTCAAGTGGTCGGAGAAAGCTTGCACCTTTGACAGGTCGGATCACCTGGCCATCATCCCCAAAGAATGCTACGCCCTGGTTGTAAGTCCCCGCATTGACGGGTATGACTTCTCTAAGTGTCTTATGGACGGCGGAGCCAGCTTGAACATTATGTACCTGGAGACTCTCGAGAGGATGAACCTTACCAAGGAGCAGCTCAAGCACAGCACCACTGAGTTCCATGGTGTGGTTCCGGGTAAAAAGGCAAACTCCCTGGGCAGCATCAAAATTCTCGTGGCCTTCGGCGATGCCAACAATTTCTGCGAAGAAATGATCACGTTCGAAGTAGTGCCCTTCAAGAGCTCCTACCATGTAATCTTCGGCAAGCCCACCTACCACAAGTTCCACGCCAGGGCATGCTACATCTACAATAAGCTCAAGATTCCGGGTCCTAACGGTATGATCACCGTATCCGGAGACTACAAGAAAGCTAGGGACTGCGAGGAGGGCGAAGCCGCCTTTGCAGAATCCGTGATATCTGGAGAGGAGCTGCAAGGCTATAGAGCCGCGGTGGATCCGAGTGAGATGCAGACCACCAAAAAGCAGATCTCCGAACAGAAGAACTTGTTCAAGGCCGCGATAGACACCAAAAGGCACAACCTCATAGTGGGCGATAGCTCAAAGAAGGTGTCAGTCGGAGCCAACATGGACCCCAAATAGGAAAGCGCGCTCGTCGAGTTCCTCCGAGCTAATATGGATATCTCCGCATGACAATCTTCTAACATGTCCGGAGTACCAAGGGAACTCGCTGACATGGGCATACCCTTCGGGTACCCATTATTAGTATACCTGGACCGGCTCGGCCCAATATGGAGAAGGCCCAACAAGGCAACCCGAAGAAGTAGTCGACTAGGACTCTTGTAAAACCCTATACTGATTGCATATATAAAGCTAGCCAGGGCACCCAAAATAAGGGAGCGACAATAGATAGACAACATAGCTCCGCCTATGGCGGCACCCTGTAAACACATCTATGATCATATACTGGATTGCTAGCAGCACGTAGGAATCCTCCACCGAGGGGACCTGAAGCTGGGTATGTCGTGTGCCTAATCTCGCTCCCGAAATCTCCATCGTCGCTCTCTCCCGAAACCCAAGTCTACAATACGTAGGCATTGGCGAGGTGATCCCTCGTCAATTGGCGCCAACCGTGAGGATAGCGACAGCTGGATTTCATTATCCGGACGGGATCCGCATCATCAATAATCTTTAGAATTTCGAGTTCCTCAGTAGCGCTATCAGCAGCTTCGTCGAGAGATCGGAAAATCCGAGTTTCCTGCTTATCTAAATTCACAACGGAAGGACGAAAGCAACAGCCCAAGTCGATTCAGTTTTGGGCAGCCTTCGCGTGATTTGTTTATCGGCAAAGATGGTGTGCATCCGCTGTTGGCATGTACGTAAAGACTTCAGAACAGAAGAATCGATCCAATACAATCAAGTACTAAGTGCATAGCTTCCGTTCGAGAAAGCAAAAGAAGAAGAGGACAGCTCACACTACAAGAGAATTGGCATGTAGAGACACTATTTTGGTCCCGTAGAGACACTTAAATTGCTCCTACATAGTTATAGAGGCACTTTCCATATTGTCTCAAAACTGTCACTACGGGCGGTGTCTCTACGTGGTAAGGACAATATTAATAATGTCTCTACATTTTAGAAGACATAAAAGAGGCATTATATTGTGTCTCTAGAGTAAATAAATGAAAAGAAACCATGTGAAAAGTGATACTCGAACTCATGACCTTAGTGATTAAGACTTACTCCGGGGGTGTTTGGTGTGGCTTTTTTTGGCTTTTGGCTTTGGCAAAAGCCACCAAAAGCACCTAAATATGTGCTTTTTTTGGCTTTTGGATTTTGGAAGCCAAAAGAATAGGATCTTTGTTTTTGGCTTCCAAAATCCAAAAGCCAAAAAAGCACCTATTTAGGTGCTTTTGGTGGCTTTTGCCAAAGCCAAAAGCCAAAAAAAGCCACACCAAACACCCCCTCCATTAACCATCTCACCCTTTCACAAGCATATGTTGATACTTGGAACAAATTTCTAATTAATATTATCCACCATGACCCAAACATAGAACAAATGTCTCTAGAGAACAAGCAAAATGCCTCAAACATTGTCTCTAGATTAAAATTAAAGACATAGAACGAAGTGTCTCACGAGTTGCCTCTTGATAACTTATTTGTGACACTTTGGAGTGTCTCATTAGTTGTCTATAGAATGAAAACTGCAACCCCTTCCAGAAATGTCTCAACTAACGTCTCTACATATGAGACTATTTCTGAAGTGTCTCAAAAAGTGCCACTACAACATGGAAAGTGTCTTAATGTGATTTCTAAAGAGGCAAAGTAGGAAGTGTCTCTAGTAAAATGTCTCTATGGAAGGTTTTTCTTGTAGTGTCACGAGAGTTTCCAAGCCAAGGATAAAGGAAAAAAAAAAAGGTGGCTCTGCATGCCCTGGGAATCCTTCATAGGATTGAATAGTTGCAATGTATGCGGAGCGAATCAGTTAGGCTTGTTACAGCGCAAAGGAAACAACAGCGGCTCGGCTATTACGATCCTGGCTATATTAGAAAAAGAAGAGAAAAAAGATTGTAATTTTTATCGGATGCGGACTTGCTTGCTGCATAATACGGGAAAGAAAATAAAGCAGCCAATGGCCGAAAGATTGATTAGTCTGCGTGAATCAAGTTTGAAGAAAAAAAATACCATCCGAGTTCATCGGTGACGAACGTCCGACGCAAAAATATCAGGTGCTATACTTCCAATTAATTTTTTACTTGCAAAATTTATTTCGCCAAATATTTTTGGCTCGTACTACTATTTGTGCACAGTTTTTTTGCGCGCTACAATATAACTGCAGATCGGAACAAAGCATCGACTACTGTACTCGGCCAACCGCACCTGCCGTCGTACACCCGTCGTACTGAGCGGTTCGTTTACCATAGACCCGACATCGCGGACCCGATATATTCGGGTGTTCACTTGTTCTCTTCATCACTACTTCTGGCCAGACGCCGCGCGACTACATCGACTATGTCCGCTACATGATTTGCTTCCACGTGGGCTCCACCGCAGCTGATAAAAAAAAAGCTAAGTGTTCCTCTTCGGAGAGTCAATTATTATTAACTTTCGCCACACTCGAATACTCGGGGGCTGCCCTATTACATTATTACAGCAGATTCATCCAAAAATTGGGGGCTACACCATTATTTCGTTACCGCAAATATATTCGGTTACTTGGAGAATTTCTTTTCTTCGGCTCTAGATATATCTTCTCCGGCTCAGCGGAATTATTTTCTTCGGCTCAGTGGAATTATTTTCTTCGACTTAGTGGCTCTATCTTCATCGGCTCAGTGGATTTAGTTTCTTTGGATTACTGGATTGGTTTTCTTTGGTTAATAATTGGTTCACCTATAAAATATTACCCGATGTGTTTCCGGGTCAATGGATTCATCATCTATGGTTATACTGGAACTATTTTCTTCGGATTAATGGATTCATCCTCTATGATATCGACGGATTCATTTTCTATGGTTATTACTGGATTCTTTTGGTCAATGGATTCATCCTCTATGATATCGGCGGATTTATCTTCAATATATGATTCATATTTGATGGTGTAATCTTTAATATGGATTCATCTCAAGTACTTCATCTCGGATTTCATCTTCAGTATTTCATACTTAATGGCTTTCTTTCGGCGACATGGATAACACTCGGGGGCTCGACAACAACTTCGTCCTGGGTCACAACTATGACATGACGCCTAAGCAACACTGATGATATCACCCCAGCAGCGCTCGGGGGCTCGGCTATTTTCTTCATCAATAATTTGGTGGCATCTACTTTCACTATTCAGTGGTTTCTACTTTGGCTAGACTTCTTATCTACACTCGAAGACTTCATCATGCATCGACTTCGTCGTGTCCAAAAAGCTAAGTGTTCTTTTATTTTGCACAAAGTTGATTATCGTTTACTTTCGTCGCACCCGACACTTGGGGGTTGCACGGCATATATTCACTTTACATATCATCGAATCTGAGCATCTGACACCGCATGCGAAAAAGAGAGTCAAGGGAAAGATAGAAAAAGTTTGTTTATTTATGCAGGAGAAAAGCAAAATTCAAAGTATATGAGAGAGAACCCGACGAAATTGTCTACAGGGAGAACTCGAAGAAATTGTATTCAAGAAAGAACAGGACCCGAAGAATTATCCTCAAGAAGGTCCCGAAGAATTATCCTCAAGGAGGTCCCGAAGAATTATCCTCAAGGAGGTCCCGAAGAATTATCTTCAAGGAGGTCCCGAAAAATTATCCTCAAGGAGGTCCCGAAGAATTATCCTCAGGGAGGACCCGAAGAATTATCTTCAAGGAGGACTCGAAGAATTATCTTCAAAGAGGACCCGAAGAATTGTCCTCATGGAGGACCCGAAGAATTTTCCTCAAAGAGGACCCGAAGAAATTTTCCTGAAGCAGGAACTCGACGAAATTTTCATCAAGGAGGAACCAAAAAAAAGGTGGACAAATCTTCGGGTCCATTGACTCGTCATATTGTTCCGAGCAAGAGCATCGGTGATGTACCCGACAATATAGAATAACCAATATATTCAGCTGTCTCATCAAGCCCGAGAGAAAAATAGAAAAACCCGCAAAATGGGTCATTGCATCAGCCGAACAAGGCACTTGACAAAATATTCTCAGAGCGCCAAAGTCGCAAATAATCTCTGAATGCCGCAAAACTCTGAGAAGGTAAGACCCCGGGATCCGTCCTATGTGGCGTGGCATCGCCAAAGACTGCGCTCTGCTACTTTTTTCCACATCAACAGATGTGAAGAAATATCCCGGCGGACGCGCTGTGGACCCGATAACATTACTGGAATTCGGATCATGGTAAGTCCTTAAGCGGCACGTGACGAATTACGCCAGGTCCCGAGATCATGTCCAGGGACGTGATCTTGAAGTAGGTTCTTGCGGGATTGCCACAAGAGCAGTTAACTGGTACCTGATCCGTCAGATGAACCAGCCCCATTTACCATTATCCCTGAACAACATAAATAGCAATGGCCTGGAGTCGATAAAAAGAGGGGTTGCGCCCAGAAATATGGTTAAGTTCGTTATTGAGTAGTACAACTTGAGTCTATGCCCAGGTGGAAGCACCTGCCCATAGGCTCGAGGGCTACTCTTATCAAGAGCATTGTTCACCCTCTCAGTAAGATACAAGAAAGAGGAAAAATTGTGGAGTCGATTAAAAGCAAGTTGAGCCTACACCCAAGTGCAAACACTTGGCTGTAGCCTCGGGGGCTACTCCCATCGGGAGCGCTGGTCGCGCACCCGATAGAAAAATAACTTCGACAGCATCTATGACAATCAAGGTTTGTAGACTCAACTCGATTCTACGACTCGAGTGGAGCCTACTCCCATCGGGAGCACATGGATTTCATCAAGTTCTCCAGAAATATAGTGAAGTTCTTAATCGAGTAGTACAACTTGAGTCTATGCCTAAGTGCAAGCACTTACCCATAGACCCGGGGGCTACTCCCATCGGGAGCGCTGCCGCGCACCCGATAGAAAAAATAATTTCAAGACATCATCTACGCTACACATGATCTTCGACATGGACCTCGCCTTGTATTTCTTCGACTTCGGAGATGGTTATGCTTGGAGTCTCTACGCAAGTCTTCGACTTCCCTAGACACTCGGGGGCTACTGACATGGGCATACCCTTCGGGTACCCATTATTAGTATACCTGGACCGGCTCGGCCCAATATGGACAAGGCCCAACAAGTCAACCCGAAGAAGTAGTCGACTAGGACTCTTGTAAAACCCTAGGCTGGTTGCATATATAAAGCTAGCCAGGGCACCCGAAATAAGGGAGCGACAATAGATAGACAATATAGCTCCGCCTATGGCGGCACCCTGTAAACACATCTATGATCATATACTGGATTGCTAGCAGCACGTAGGGATCCTCCACCGAGGGGACCCGAAGCTGGGTACGTCGTGTGCCTAATCTCGCTCCCGGAATCTCCATCGTCGCTCTCTCCCGAAACCCAAGTCTACAATACGTAGGCATTGGCGAGGTGATCCCTCGTCACTCGCCGAGCACTACCTCAACATAAATCCGGGTGCAAAACCGGTGAAGCAAGCTATGCGACGCTTTGGATATAAGAAGCTCCGCGCCATAGGAATGGAATTAGCAAAGTTACTAGAGGCGGGTTTTGTAGTAGAAGTTATCCATACTGATTGGGTCGCAAATCCCGTCCTTGTACCCAAAAGTATGCTGAAATACTAAGAATGTGCATCGATTACTGATACGTCTCAAACGTATCTATAATTTCTTATGTTCTATGCTAGTTTTATGACAATACTCACATGTTTTATACACACTTTACATCATTTATATGCATTTTCCGGCACTAACCTATTAACGATGCCGAAGCGCCAGTTCCTGTTTTGTGCTGTTATTGGTTTCAGAAATCCTACACAGGAAATATTCTCGGAATTGGATGAAACGAACGCCCAGGGTCTTATTTTTCCACGGAGCTTCCAGAAGACCGAAGAGGATACGAAGTGGGGCCACGGGGCGCCGACACCACAAGGCCGCGCGGCCAAGGGGGGCCCGCGCCGCCCTATGGTGTGGGGCCCCCGTGCCTCCCCCGACTCTGCCCTTCCGCCTACTTATATTCTCCGTCGCGAAAACCCTATGACCGAGAGCCACGATACGAGAAAACATACTGAGACGCCGCCGCCGCCAATCCCATCTCGGGGGATTCAGGAGATCGCCTCCGGCACCCTGCCGGAGAGGGGAATCATCACCCGGAGGACTCTACATCACCATGATCGCCTCCGGACTGATGTGTGAGTAGTTCATCCTTGGACTATGGGTCCATAGCAGTAGCTAGATGGTTGTCTTCTCCTCTTGTGCTATCATGTTTAGATCTTGTGAGCTGCCTATCATGATCAAGACCGTCTATTTGTAATGCTACATGTTGTGTTTGTTGGGATCCGATGAATATTGAATACTATGTCAAGTTGATTATCAATCTATCATATATGTGTTGTTTATGTTCTTGCATGCTCTCCGTTGCTAGTAGAGGCTCCGGCCAAGTTGATACTTGTGACTCCAAGAGGGAGTATTTATGCTCGATAGTGGGTTCATGCCTCCATTGAATGCGGGACAGTGACAGAAAGTTCTAAGGTTGTGGATGTGTTGTTGCCACTAGGGATAAAACATCAATGCTTTGTCTAAGGATATTTGTGTTAATTACATTACGCACCATACTTAATGCAATTGTCTGTTGTTTGCAACTTAATACTGGAAGGGGTGCGGATGCTAACCCGAAGGTGGACTTTTTAGGCATAGATGCATGCTGGATAGCGGTCTATGTACTTTGTCGTAATGCCCTAATTAAATCTCATAGTAATCATCATGATATATGTATGTGCATCTCTATTTGTCAATTGCCCAACTGTAATTTGTTCACCCAACATGCTATTTATCTTATTGGACAGACACCACTAGTGAACTGTGGACCCCGGTCCATTCTTTTACATCTGAATACAATCAACTGCAATCTCTGTTCTCTATTGTTCTTCGCAAGCAAACATCATTCTCCACACCATACGTTTAATCCTTTGTTTACAGCAAGCCGGTGAGATTGACAACCTCACTGTTAAGTTGGGGCAAAGTATTTTGATTGTGTTATGCAGGTTCCACGTTGGCGCCGGAATCCCTGGTGTTGCGCCGCACTACACTCCTTCACCAACAACCTTCACGTGGCCTTCATCTCCTACTGGTTCGATAACCTTGGTTTCTTACTAAGGGAAAACTTACAGCTGTACGCATCACACCTTCCTCTTGGGGTTCCCAACAGACGTGTGTTTCACGCGCCATCAATTACTCCGGCTTGAATAAGCACTGTCCGAAGGATCCGTTCCCCTTGCCGCGCATTGACCAAGTCATTGATTCGATGGGAGGGGCGGAACTTCTGTGTTTTCTTGACGCATATTCCGGGTATCATCAGATCCGGATGAATAAGTCTGACCAAAAGGCGACCTCGTTCATCACACCATTTGGCACTTACTGCTATGTTACTATGCCCTTTGGCTTGAAAAATGCAGGTGCCACCTACCAACGTACGATGCAGCGGTGCATGAAGGACCAAATCGGCCAGAACGTGCACGCCTACATCGACGATATCGCGGTCATGACCCGGAAATCGGCGACCTCACGGAGATCTTTGACAATCTCCGATGGTACAAGATGATGTTGAATCCGCTGAAGTGCGTCTTTGGCGTACCAGCCGGAAAACTCCTTGGCTTCATTGTCTCTCATAGAGGCCTCGAGGTTAACCCGGAAAAGATCAAGGCCATCCTGAGCATCAAAAGGCCAACTTGTCTCAAAGATGTGGAACGATTAACTGGTTGTGTTGCAGCAATCAGTAGATTTGTTAGCCGTCTTGGCGAGAAGGCCCTACCCTTATACAAGCTGCTGAAGAAGACAGACAAATTTGTCTGGGACGACGCAGCAGACGAAGCACTTCAGGGGTTGAAGAACATACTCTCCTCCCCACCTATATTGGCAGCTCCAAGTGAATCAGAGCCTATGCTCCTTTATTTGGCAGCCTCCAAAAAGGTCGTCAGCTTAGTAATCGTGGTGGAGCGACAAGAAGAAGGTCATGAGTATGGAGTCCAAAGGCCAGTCTACTACGTTAGCGAAGTCTTAACGGAATCCAAACAAAGATACCCTCACTTTCAGAAGCTAGCCTATGGCGTATTCCTAGGTAGCCGGAAGCTGAGGCACTACTTCCAGGAGCACCCTATGAAAGTTGTGAGCAAGGCTCCATTGTCAACCATCATCAACAACTCCGACGCAACATGTCATGTAGCAAAGTGGGCATTGAATTATCTGCCTTTGATATTAACTACGAAGCGAGAACAGTGATCAAGTCTCAAGTTCTAGCGGATTTCATCGCGGATTGGACTGAAGCGTCGGAGGGAACACCTGTGCCGGAACCAGAAGCCTGGGTCATGCACTTTGACGGATCCAAGCAACATCAAGGCTCGGGGGCTGGAGTCACCCTGAAGTCACCTACCGGAGAAGAACTGCAGTACGTCCTGCAGATTCACTTCGAAGCTTCCAACTATATGGCGGAATACGAGGCTCTACTACACGGTCTGCGCATCGCTAAGGAAATTGGGATCAAGCACATCATATGCTGCGGAGATTCCGACCTGGTGGCACAACAAGTAGCCGGAACCTGGAACGCCAGAAACTCCGTCATGGCGGCTTACAGAGACGAAGTTGACGAGATCGTCAAATGCTTCCTCGGATACGAAGTCAAGTACGTTAGGAGAGACGATAACACAGCGGCAGATATGCTGTCCAAGCTCGGATCCGGCCGGAAACCAATTCTGCCTGGCATTTTCCTCGAGCATCTACGGATACCCTCGGTGAAGGGCGCGAACCTGGAAAACCCAGAGCTGGCAGTATCTCTGGCTAAGGAAGTGATGGCTATCATTCCGGCTTGGACACAGCCGTTCTTGGATTACCTCATAGATCAAAAGTTGCCAGAGGACGAGGTTCTCGCACGACAGATCATCAGACGAGCAAGATCCTACACAATTGTTGATGGACAGCTCTATAAACGAAGCGCAAACGGGGTATTTCTAAAATGCGTCTCAAATCAAGATGGCATTGAAATCCTCAGAGAGATCCACGCAGGGGATTGCGGGCATCACGCCGCCACCAGGTCCCTCGTTGCAAAAGCTTTTCGGCTAGGATTTTACTAGCTCACAGCTAAAGAAGATGCTGAGAAGCTGGTGAAAACTTGTCGAGGTTGTTAGTACTACGCTACTCAACCAAACGCTCCAGCTCAAGAGCTGAAGACCATCCCTATCACCTGGCCATTTGCGGTCTGGGGGCTTGATATGGTTGGGAAACTAAAGAAATCATCTCCTGGTGGTCATGAATACCTCCTGGTCGCTATTGACAAGTTCAGTAAATGGATCGAGGCAAAGCCAGTGAGAAAAGCCGATGGTGCTATGGCACTAAAATTTGTTTGTAGCCTCGTGACGAGATTCGGCATCCCGCATAGTATAATCACAGACAATGGCACAAACTTTGCACAAGGAGAACTCAATGATTATTGCCATGACGTAGGGATCTGGCTTGACCTTGCATCTGTGGCTCACCCACAATCCAATGGTCAGGTTGAACGAGCCAACGGTCTTATACTAGCTGGAATCAAACCTCGCCTCGAAGAACTGCTGCGACGCGCAGCCGGATCTTGGGTGGATGAGTTAGATTCTGTTCTGTGGAGTTTCCGAACTACCCCTAACAGGTCAACCAGATTTACTCCATTCTTCCTGGTATACGGATCCGAAGATGTGCTCCCCACTAATACGTCTCCGACGTATCGATAATTTCTTATGTTCCATGCCACATTATTGATGATACCTACATGTTTTATGCACACTTTATGTCATATTCGTGCATTTTCTGGAACTAACCTATTAACAAGATGCCGAAGAGCCGATTGTCTGTTTTCTGCTGTTTTTGGTTTCAGAAATCCTAGTAACGAAATATTCTCGGAATTGGACGAAATCAACGCCCAGGGTCCTATTTTGCCACGAAGCTTCCGGAAGACCGAAGAGGAGTCGAAGTGGGGCCACGAGGCGCCGCCACCATAGGGCGGCGCGGCCCTGGCCCTGGCCGCGCCGACCTATGGTGTGGGGCCCTCGTGTGGCCCCCCACGTTGCCCTTCCGCCTACTTAAAGCCTCCGTCGCGAAAACCCCAGAACCGAGAGCCACGATACGGAAAACCTTACTGAGACGCCGCCGCCGCCAATCCCATCTCGGGGGATTCTGGAGATCTCCTCCGGCACCCTGCCGGAGAGGGGATTCATCTCCCGGAGGACTCTTCACCGCCATGGTCGCCTCCGGAGTGATGAGTGAGTAGTTCACCCCTGGACTATGGGTCCATAGCAGTAGCTAGATGGTTGTCTTCTCCTCATTGTGCTTCATTGTTGGATCTTGTGAGCTGCCTAACATGATCAAGATCATCTATCTATAATTCTATATGTTGTGTTTGTCGGGATCCGATGGATAGAGAATACCATGTTATGTTAATTATCAAGTTATTACCTATGTGTTGTTTATGATCTTGCATGCTCTCCGTTATTAGTAGAGGCTCTGGCCAAGTTTTTGCTCTTAACTCCAAGAGGGAGTATTTATGCTCGATAGTGGGTTCATGCCTGCATTGATACCTGGGACGGTGATAGAAAGTTCTAAGGTTGTGTTGTGCTGTTGCCACTAGGGATAAAACATTGATGCTATGTCTAAGGATGTAGTTGTTGATTACATTACGCACCATACTTAATGCAATTGTCTGTTGCTTTGCAACTTAATACTGGAAGGGGTTCGGATGATAACCTGAAGGTGGACTTTTTAGGCATAGATGCAGTTGGATGGCGGTCTATGTACTTTGTCGTAATGCCCAATTAAATCTCACTGTACTTATCATGACATGTATGTGCATTGTTATGCCCTCTTTATTTGTCAATTGCCCGGCTGTAATTTGTTCACCCAACATGCTTTTATCTTATGGGAGAGACACCTCTAGTGAACTGTGGACCCCGGTCCATTCTTTTATACTGAAATACAAATCTGCTGCAATACTTGTTTTTACTGTTTTCTCTCGCAAACAATCATCTTCCACACAATACGGTTAATCCTTTGTTACAGCAAGCCGGTGAGATTGACAACCTCACTGTTTCGTTGGGGCAAAGTACTTTGGTTGTGTTGTGCAGGTTCCACGGTGGCGCCGGAATCTCTGGTGTTGCGCCGCACTATATCCCGCCGCCATCAACCTTCAACGTGCTTCTTGGCTCCTCCTGGTTCGATAAACCTTGGTTTCTTTCTGAGGGAAAACTTGCTGCTGTGCGCATCATACCTTCCTCTTGGGGTTCCCAACGAACGTGTGAGTTACACGCCATCACCCACCGACATCATCCATGATCCACCGCGAGTTTCCGCCTACAACGATGAAACTACTGACGAGGCTCGACAACTGTCTATGGATCTGATCGAAGAAGCTCGGAACCTAGTTGACCAATGCTCCACCATTTACCAGCAGAAACTCCGACGCTATCACAGCCGTTGAGTTCGGAACCGCTCGTTCATGGTCGGAGACCTAGTCCTCCGCCTTCGCCAGGTGAAAGATCATAAGTTGCATTCTCCATGGGAAGGACCCTTTGTCATCAGCAAGGTGCTTCATAACGGATCGTATTACCTTGTTGATCGGGAACTAAAGGATAGAGCTGCTAATTGGTACCGGAAACGCAAACGGGAGGATCCAGATGATATTTATGATGAAACAGATCGTCCCTGGAATATAGCACAACTACGTCCTTTCCACACTTAGCAATCTCCGCATTAAATATCTTGTAATATCTATGATACATGATCAATGAAATAAAGCATATGGTTCACTCTTAGAGTCTTTTACCTCCTTTAGGTTTTCATTTTTTGGATCATGTATGTTTTCCGACTAAAATCGCAGAGCTGGATATTTCCGCCTAGGCATGTATGAAAGTTGTGATTTTCAAAAATCGTTGATGTCTACAGGTGCTTCTATTCTTGTAGACAGTGTTGGGCCTCCAAGAGCAGAGGTTTGTAGAACAGCAGCAAGTTTCCCTTAAGTGGATCACCCAAGGTTTATCGAACTCAGGGAGGAAGAGGTCAAAGATATCCCTCTCAAGCAACCCCGCAATCACGATACAAGAAGTCTCTTGTGTCCCCAACACACCTAATACACTTGTCAGATGTATAGGTGCACTAGTTCGGCAAAGAGATAGTGAAATACAAGTAGTATGGATGTATATGAGTGGTAATAGCAATCTGAATAAAATATGGCAGCGAGCAAACATGCAACAGAACAGTAAATAAACGGAGTTTCGATGCTTAGAAACAAGGCCTAGGGATCGTACTTTCACTAGTGGACACTCTCAACATTGATCACATAATAAAACCACTCTACACTCTCTTGTTGGATGATGAACACCACTAATTGCGTAGGGCTACAAGAGCACCTCAATGCTGGAGTTAACAAGCTCCACAACATTCGATGTTCATATTTAAATAACCTTAGAGTGCATGATAGATCATTGCAATTACACCGAGTACTAACATAGCATGCACACTGTCACCGACAGACTATGAAAGGGGGAATAGATTGCATCAATACCATCATAGTAATAGTTAACTTTATAATCTACAAGAGATCACAATCATAAACTACGCCAAGTACTACACGATGCACACACTGTCACCATTACACAATGGAGGAGGAATAGACTACTTTAATAACATCACCAGAGTAACACATAGATGAATAGTGATACAAAGCTCATATGAATCTCAATCATGTAAGGCAGCTCATGAGATCATTGTATTGAAGTACATAGGAGAGAGATTAACCACATAGCTACCGGTACAGCCCTTAGCCTCGGGGGAGAACTACTCCCTCCTCATGGGAGACAACAGCGGTGATGAAGATGGCGGTGGTGTCGATGGAGATGCCTTCCGGGGGCACTTCCCCGTCCCGGCGGCGTGCCGGAACAGAGACTCCTGTCCCCCAGATCTTGGCTTCGCGATGGTGGCGGCTCTGGAAGGTTTCTCGTACCGTGGCTTTTCCGTCTCGAAGATTTAGGTCAGGGACCTTTAAATAGGCGAAGAGGCGGAGTCGGAGGGCTGACGGGGGCTCCACACAATAGGGGGGCGCTCCCCCCCTTGGGCCGCGCCGCCCTGGCGTCTGGTGGCCCTGTGGCCCTCCTCTGGTGGCTCTCGGGTGTTCTGGAAGCTTCGTGGAATTCTAAGATGCTGGGCGTTGATTTCGTCCGATTCCGAGAATATTTCCTTACTAGGATTTCTGAAACCAAAAACAGCAGAAAACAAGAACTGGCCCTTCGGCATCTCGTCAATAGGTTAGTTCCGGAAAACGCATAAATATGACATATAATGTGTATAAAACATGTGAGTATCATCATAAAAGTAGCATGGAACATAAGAAATTATAGATACGTTTGAGACGTATCAAGCATCCCCAAGCTTAGTTCCTACTCGCCCTCGAGTAGGTAAACGATAACAAAGATAATTTCTTAAGTGACATGCTATCATAATCTTGACCATACTATTGTAAAGCATATGAGATGAATGCAGCGATTCGAAGCAATGGCAAAGATAATGACTAAACAAATGAATCATATAGCAAAGACTTTTCATGAATAATACTTTCAAGACAAGCATCAATAAGACTTGCATAAGAGTTACTCATAAAGCAATAAATTCAAAGTAAAGGCATTGAAGCAACACAAAGGATGATTAAGTTTCAGCAGTTGCTTTCAACTTGTAACATGTATATCTCATGGAGAGTTGTCAACACAAAGTAATATAACAAGTGCAATAAGTAAACATGTAAGAATCAATGCACACAGTTGACACAAGTGTTTGCTTCTAAGATAGAAAGAAGTAGGTAAACTGACTCAACAATAAAGTAGAAGATAGGCCCTTCACAGAGGGAAGCAGGGATTAAATCATGTGCTAGAGCTTTTTAAGTTTTGAAATCATATAAAGAGCATAAAAGTAAAGTTTTGAGAGGTGTTTGTTGTTGTCAACGAATGGTAGTGGGCACTCTAACCCCCTTGCCAAACAGACTTTCAAAGAGCGGCTCCCATGAAGGACGTTATCTCTACCAGCAAGGTAGATCATCCATCTTCTCTTTTGTTTACACATGTATTTTAGTTTTATTTATGGTTGACACTCCTCCCAACCTTTTGCTTACACAAGCCATGGCTAACCGAATCCTCGGGTGCCTTCCAACATTCACATACCATGAAGGAGTGTCTATTTGCAAAATTAAATTGTTTACTGATGAATCAGAGCAAAACATGTGAAGAGAATTATTAATGAAGGTTGATTAATTGGGGGCTGGGAACCCCGCGCCAGCTCTTTTTGCAAAATTATTGGATAAGCGGATGAAGCCACTAGTCCATTGGTGAAAGCTGCCCAACAAGATTGAAAGATAAAACACCACATACTTCCTCATGAGCTATAAAACATTGACACAAATAAGGAGTAATAAAGTTTTGAATTGTTTAAAGGTAGCACATGAAGTAATTTACTTTGGAATGGCAGAGAAATACCATGTGGTAGGTAGGTATGGTGGACACAAATGGCATGGTTATTGGCTCAAGGATTTGGATGCACGAGAAGAATTCCTCTCAATACAAGGCTAGGCTAGCAAGGTTGTTTGAAGCAAACTCAAGTATAAAAGGTGCAGCAAAGCTTACATATGAACATATTGCAAACATTATAAGAATTTACATCGTCTCCTTGTTCAAACACCTTAACCAGAAAATATCTAGACTCTAGAGAAACTAATCATGCAAACCAAATTTTAACAAGCTCTATGTAGTTCTTCATTAATGGGTGCAAAGTACATGATGCAAGAGCTTAAACATGATCTATATGAGCACAACAATTGCCAAGTATCAAATTATTCAAGACATTATACCAATTACCACATGCAGCATTTTCTTTTTCCAACCATATAACAATGAACGAAGCAGTTTCAACCTCCGCCATGAACATTAAGAATAAAGCTAAGAACACATGTGTTCATACGAACCAGCGGAGCGTGTCTCTCTCCCACACAAGCATTTATTCAGAGAATGAAAATAACAAAATGAAGATAAAAGCACACAGACGCTCCAAGTAAAGTACATAAGATGTGACCGAATAAAAATATAGTTTCCAGAGAAGAAACCTGATAAGTTGTCGATGAAGAAGGGGATGCCTTGGGCATCCCCAAGCTTAGATGCTCGAGTCTTCTTGAAATATGCAGGGATGAACCACGGGGGCATCCCCAAGCTTAGACTTTTCACTCTTCTTGATCATATTGTATCATCCTCCTCTCTTGACCCTTGAAAACTTCCTCCACACCAAACTCAAAACAAACTCATTAGAGGGTTAGTGCATAATCAAAAATTCACATGTTCAGAGGTGACACAATCATTCTTAACACTTCTGGATATTGCTCAAAGCTACTGGAAGTTAATGGAACAAAGAAATCCATCCAACACAGCAAAAGAGGCAATGCGAAATAAAAGGTAGAATCTGTCAAAACAGAACAGTCCGTAAAGACGAATTTTGTAGAGGCACCAGACTTGCTTAGATGAAAATGCTCAAACTGAATTAAAGTTGCGTACATATCTGAGGATCACGCACGTAAATTGGCATATTTTTCTAAGTTACCTACAGAGAACACTGCCCAAATTCGTGACAGCAAGAAATCTGTTTCTGCGCAGTAATCCAAATCTAGTATTGACTTTACTATCAAAGACTTTACTTGGCACAACAATGCAATAAAATAAAGATAAGGAGAGGTTTCTACAGTAGTAACAACTTCCAAGACTCAAATATAAAACAAAATTTCTGTAGTAAAATAAAAACATGGGTTATCTCCCAAGAAGTGCTTTCTTTATAGCCATTAAGATGGGCTCAGCAGTTTTAATGATGCACTCGCAAGAAATAGTAGTTGAAGCAAAAGAGAGCATCAAGAAGCAAATTCAAGACACATTTAAGTCTAACCCACTTCCTATGAAAAGGAATCTTGTAAATAAACAAATTCATGAAGCATAATGCAACAAGCATAGAAAGATAAAACAAGTGCAGCTTCAAGATTTTCAGCAAAAAGAGAGGTGTTTTAGTAACATGAAAATTTCTACAACCATATTTTCCTCTCTCATAATAATATCTAGTAGCATCATGAGCAAACTCAACAATATAACTATCAAATGAAACATTCTTATCATGAGTCTCATGCATAAAATTATTACTACTCCCAACATAAGCATAGTCATTCTTATTAATTGTAGTGGGAGCAAATTCAACAAAGTAGCTATCATCAAATATAGGAGGCATATTGTAATCATAATTAAATTTATCCTCCATAGTAGGCGGCACCAGAAGACCACTATCATTATAATCATCATAAATAGGAGGCAAAGTATCATCAAAGAAAATTTTCTCCTCAATGCTTGGGGGACTAAAAAGATCATGAAAACCAGACTTCCCCAAGCTTAGAACTTTCTATATCATTATCAACAATGGTGTTCAAAGCGTTCATACTAATATTACTACCAAGCATGCAAATAAGGTTCCATAGGTTTTTTAATTTTCGCATCAAACAATCCATGTCTTAACTCAGGAAATAGAATAAGAAGCTCATTGTTGTCCATTATGCCTTACTAGTGTAAAACAAGAAACAAAAAGATGCAATTGCAGGATCTAAAGGAAATAGCTTCGAGCACACACACAACGGCAACAGAAAAGTACTTAGTTACCTGGGACCGGAGTATGAGTGCCTTTTACCTTTCCTCCCCGGCAACGGCGCCGTGAAAAGTGCTTGATGTCTACGGGTGCTTCTATTCTTGTAGACAGTGTTGGGCCTCCAAGAGCAGAGGTTTGTAGAACAACAGACAAGTTTCCCTTAAGTGGATCACCCAAGGTTTATCGAACTCGGGGAGGAAGAGGTCAAAGATATCCCTCTCAAGCAACCCCGCAATCACGATACAAGAAGTCTCTTGTGTCCCCAACACACCTAATACACTTGTCAGATGTATAGGTGCACTAGTTCGGCGAAGAGATAGTAAAATACAAGTAGTATGGATGTATATGAGTGGTAATAGCAATCTGAATAAAATATGGCAGCGAGCAAACATGCAACAGAACAGTAAATAAACGGAGTTTCGATGCTTAGAAACAAGGCCTAGGGATCATACTTTCACTAGTGGACACTCTCAACATTGATCACATATAAAAACCACTCTACACTCTCTTGTTGGATGATGAACACCACTAACTGCGTAGGGCTACAAGAGCACCTCAATGCCGGAGTTAACAAGCTCCACAACATTCGATGTTCATATTTAAATAACCTTAGAGTGCATGATAGATCATTGCAATTACACCGAGTACTAACATAGCATGCACACCGTCACCGACAGACTATGAAATGGGGAATAGATTGCATCAATACCATCATAGTAATAGTTAACTTCATAATCTACAAGAGATCACAATCATAAACTACGCCAAGTACTACACGATGCACACACTGTCACCATTACACCATGGAGGAGGAATAGACTACTTTAATAACATCACCAGAGTAACACATAGATGAATAGTGATACAAAGCTCATATGAATCTCAATCATGTAAGGCAGCTCATGAGATCATTGTATTGAAGTACATAGGAGAGAGATTAACCACATAGCTACCAGTACAACCCTTAGCCTCGGGGGAGAACTACTCCCTCCTCATGGGAGACAGCAGCGGTGATGAAGATGGCGGTGGTGTCGATGGAGATGCCTTCCGGGGGCACTTCCCCGTCCCGGCGGCGTGCCGGAACAAAGACTCATGTCCCCCAGATCTTGGCTTCGCGATGGCGGCGGCTCTGGAAGGTTTCTCGTACCGTGGCTTTTCCGTCTCGAAGATTTAGGTCAGGGACCTTTAAATGGGCGAAGAGGCGGAGTCGGAGGGCTGACGGGGGCGCCACACAATAGGGGGCGCCCCCCTTGGGCCGCGCCGCCCTGGCGTCTGGTGGCCCTGTGGCCCTCCTCTGGTGGCTCTCGGGTGTTCTGGAAGCTTCGTGGAATTCTAAGATGCTGGGCGTTGATTTCGTCCGATTCCGAGATTATTTCCTTACTAGGATTTCGAAACCAAAAACAGCAGAAAACAACGAATCGGCCCTTCGGCATCTCGTCAATAGGTTAGTTCCGGAAAACGCATAAATATGACATATAATGTGTATAAAACATGTGAGTATCATCATAAAAGTAGCATGGAACATAAGAATTTGTAGATACGTTTGAGACGTATCAATCGTCCTTAGGACGTAAGCTTAGGTTTTCTGGTGGAAAAGTTCTTCGTCGCGAGCTCATGGATTCCTGGCAGCGACTTTCGGCACCTAGGCTGGGGGCTTGTTTCCGCGGTTATTGACGGATTGCCATTGGGCTTCGTCGCCGCAGGCGAGCGTTTCCGGCCAAAGGTCTTCCGGCTCGTGGAAGGTCCAGTGAGCAAGCCGGAAAACATAGAAACTAGCACGTGCTTTTCAAACAGACGAAACATGCAAATATATATAATGGATAGCAGGATAAGTTTTTCCGCCCACATGCAGTTGTTTCGTTCCTAGCTACTTACAAATACTTAAGTTATATTACAAACCCACTCCGGGGCCAAAATGATGCATCTGTTTGTTTATTCAACAGGGTTCACTCGGAGGAATGGTCTTCTTCTGAAGCTACATACGCGGAGCCTTCATCGGAATCTTCGCCGGAGCCTTCCTTTGAGTGGTTGGCGCTCGACCCGGAGCCTTCCTCAACATCTTCCTCTTCTTCGTCCTCTGCGTCGGAAAAACCCTCGGGAAGATCATACTAGTTATACCAAAACGAGTGATAAACTCATCCGGCAAACAGCCGGTCATACCCTTGGGTTTCCGCGAGGGCGGCTTTGATGATGCTGCCCTTGGGAACTCCGCGCGCAATGCTCGCAAAGCTCATGGTAGGGAAGTGCGCTTTGCACATCCGCCAGAGTGAGGGAAGCGACTCCGCGGGAGGAAGATTCTTGCCAGTCCTTGATAAGTTCCGGCACCATCCGCATTAGCTTGGTCATTGTGTCGATAAGTGCGGTTCCGGCTCTCTTCAGGGACATGGACTTAGCGATTCCGCGACAGGCTTCGAAAAGATCATCGATGGCACCCCGCGCTTCATCATATGCCTCCGTACTTTTGAGGGTAGATTCTTTGGTCCATTCGAAGCCGAGAGCTGCTGCGAAATAGTATGATCAGTTTCTTCCGCGATCGAGGCAGAATATGAGGAAGCCGGAGTCAAACAAAGAAGTCCTTACAGAAGATCATTTTGTCGATGGCTTCCGCCTCCGTCTCGTAAGATTTATTCTTTGCCGCCAAAGTCTTGACCCTCTGCTGACTCTTCTTCAGCTTATCATCAAGATCCGCCATGTCTTGAGCATGCTTCTCCTCGAGTTCCTTTTTCTTCTTGGTCTCCTCCTCGGAGGATTCTTTAAGGAACTTCTAGAGGGAGTCATGCTCGGCCTTCAGGACTTCGAGCTGGGCGGAAATTGCATCAATGGAGGGGCGCTTGGCAATTTCTTCTGCAAGACGGTAATTAAAAAACAAAATAGTTATACACTATACTTGTTCATATCAGAAATGCGTGGAGAAGCTTGGGGGGCAATTCGGAATTCTTACCTTCGTAGTTCTTCACACAGGTCTCCAGGATTGAAACAACCTTATGGCTATCCGCATAGCTCTTGTGCAACCCCTCAATCTCTGCCTTTTGCTCCAGCACAAGGACGCGCAGATCTTCATGCAGTTTCCGAGTGTTCTGAGAAGCAGGTAAAAGTTAGCCGGAAATTCAAAATTCTGGGGGCTAGACGAGAAGTTAAAATCCTTATGCTGGGAAAATTTTAAGTTTCCTCTAAGGTGCACAGTTAAAGCATCGGCTCACACATGTTATTCGGAAAAATGTCTAACCCAATGCTTGGGGCATAGTGTTACCTGGCGCACGTGCTTGTGTTGGGCAAAGAAGACCTTGATCTCGCCCTCAAGTTTCGTCAGTACTTGTTCCTCCGTTTCCGGGTTCCCCCACACTTCGCTCATCAGATGTGACATTTCCGCGTGGCGTTGGGAGAGGGGAACTTTCTGGAGAATCGGAAAAAAGTGTGGATGCGTCTGGGGCGTACTAGTTGCACCACTTAACGTCAATTTTTGTTTGGCATCATTAGCCGTAGCTTCAGCCGAAGTGACATCTGTTTGCTCAGGCGGAGGATGAGATGAGGACGCGTCTTTGCCGGACTCGCCCTTGCCGGAACCGCCTTTGCCAGATTCAGTGGTTGGTTCCTCAGGAAGGTCATCAAGGTTGATGACGTCCTTCGGAATCGGCGTAGCATACGAATAGGGCTTTGGCGGAGCCACCACTTGCGACGTAACGGGCATCGAGGCCGGAGACGGTTTGGCCTTCTTCTTGGGGTTCTTGGGGAGCTTGCTTCCGGAACTTTTGATGCGTACAAGGAAGGCATAACACTTAGCATATGCTGGCTTACAGTAGCGAAAGAATTTTAGACGGAAATCAAGCACTTATGAGGAGGACAGGAAAAACTGGTCGATGTTGGGCTGGGACTACTTGTTGGTGTCAATTTGTTTGAGGCGCTTCTTCTCCGCCTCAGCTTTCCAAGTAGCCGCGGCGCTTCGAGCTTCGAGGGCACGCTTGGCGGCTGGGCCGGAGGAAGCACCCCTTTTCCACTTGGCGGGAGCTGGAGCTTCAGGGACCTCCGTGTCGGACGCGGCTTCCGGGTCGGTGTTGCCCGCGTGAGGGACCCGGGTTAGAGTTCCGAGATCCTTCTCCTCGAGGGTCTCAAGCTAAGCCACATAACAAACACTTAGACGAATTTTGCAAAGACGAAAAAGGAACCGATGGTTAAGACAAGAAATGTACCGCGGTCCCGGAGCCGTTGGTGTGGATGTCGATATTACACACGTGGATCCGGAGATCACGCGGAACCTTGAGCATCACCCGGATCCGCATGTCCAAGGCGTCGGTGGAAAGGTTGTCCTTGGAGGCGTGCATGAGTTCGTCGCGCCCCGTGTACTGGAACATTAGGCGGTCCCGGTGCTGTAGGGGCTGGATCCGTTTCGTGAACCAGGACATTGTAAGGTCCTTCCCTGACAGGCCCTTGTCCGTCAGCTTACAGATCCGCCTTACCGCTCGAGTCAATTGAGGAGACTCGGACAGATGGAGACATTGGGTCTAGGCCGGAGTCTCGCTGGTGGGGCCATCCTTGAACTCCGGCAGCACCTTTGAGCTAGCCGGATCGGAGACATCCTTCAGGTAGAAGAAGCCTCCGGACCAGTACCGCACGGACTCATGACGGTCTGTGGGCGGATAGACGCGGCCGGGCGGAGCTTGAATGTGATGCTTCCGCAGGTGGCAAGAGAAGAAGTCTGCGAGACTTTCTCCTTCTTGACGGAGAAATAGTACTGGAAGAGAGAGAGATCCGGGGTTACCCGGAGGTGGCCTTCACACAACGTCACGTGGTTGCTGATGGCCAAGATGTTGTTCGGCGAGATATTGTGAGGTTGAAGCTCGTAAGCCTTCAGGATTTCCGAGAAGAAGTCGATGGGCGTAAATGAGAATCCCCGCTCGATGAGCCCCTTGGTCACCACCCATTCTCCGTCTTCGGGAGCAGGAGTCAGGGAACCCGGAACCGTACGCCAGGATCAGGGCCTCAGAAATCCCTCCGCCTCGAGGTTGCGGAGCTTAGTCTCTGTGGTGGTGCAGGGCCACCACTTCCCCTTGGCTTTGCTGTCTCGCGAACGAGCCTTAGATTTCTTGGCGGCAGCTTCTTCCGCCTTCTTTTCCATTTGATCGGCTCCGGCAGTTTCTTCCGGATTCGCCGATGCCCCCTCGATGTCTTTGCCGGAGTCCTTTGAAGGCTCCAGCTGAACTGGGACAAAGGAAGGAGGGGCGGAGGTGATCGGCGTAGCCATGATCAGCTCAGACGTTGACGGAGGCGGAGTTGAAGAAGACATCTACGAAATAATGCGTGTTAACTAAACTTAGCCGGATCCGTTATTAACGCCCTAGTCATCTCTACCAAGTACGGCGAGAAGATGAAGCTCGAAGGACTCACCGGAGTAGCTTCCGCGGTGGTCGGAGTCGCCGGCGGTGAAGTTTTCGCTACGGTGGCTCGCCGGAGTTAAGAACAGTATGAACTGGATGAACAGCTCACGGTGGCGCTTGAACTCCGGTGATCTTCCGACGGGTTCCAGCGCGGCGAAGGAGGAGCTCGGAGGCGGCGCTGGGACGAGAGGTGAAAAGGGGGGGTGAATGAGAGAATGGGGTGAACGGTGAGATATTTATAGGCTGAGGGAGGAGATTCGTGCTCCGCATCCTATGGTCGGAACGCAAGCGTCGCGCCGTTGGATGACTGACACGTGTCGAAAACCCTAAGCGGTAAGAATGGCTAAGGATAAGTTACCGCTCAAATTGCCCGAAATGGCGCCAAGATTGGCGGAACCGTTTGAACTTTTCGAGGTTCCGGTGACGGTTTGAAAACTACCTACTGTTATCTCAGCAGGGGAGTAACCCGGAGACGCATTGTAAAAGTGTGTCGATGGATGAAGTCCCGCGGGGTAAAGTTTTTTTCCGGCTTGAAAGTTGGAAAAGGTGAAGTTGGATTTCTTCAAGTTTCCCCATGTAACCAAGAGGATTGTCGGAAGCCACGATGCTTCAGCAAGGCAGAAACAAGAGGTGAATCTCGGAGAACTATGGGGGCTACTGTTGTCGGTATACTTCATGGGTGTACCATCGACAGTGCATGGATCCGGCAAGCCCGGGTGGCCCATAGACGATGATGGTGGCATGAGGCCCATCGGGCGGCCCAGTTGCTGTAGATCAAGAAGGATGAAGTCCAGCCCAGGAACAAGGATCCGGATCCACCAGACCGACGTTGGAAGTCGGATCCGGCCTGGCCCATCAGAGGTAGCCGGATCCGGTACGGCATACGAGGGAAGGCGGATCCTTGACATGCACGACAATATAATGTACCGTAGTTAGGTGACTTGTATTCCGGCTAGGGCTCTCCGTGTAAATCCGAGATCCGTGCGCCTTTATAAGCCGGATCCCGGGAGCCCTAGAGGCACAACCACAACTCATTGTAACAACGCGAAAGCGCCCAGATAATTCCAGACAAGCAGCAGTAGGCCCTGTCTCCGAGCAGGTGTTCCGAAGCTGGGTAAATCGCGTACCACCGTCCCGAGGACTCTCAGCCCTATGGCCCCTACCTCTTTTCCCCCTCGTGAGGATCCCTCCTCCGAGGCACCATCGAATAGGCAACGACACTTCCCAGTCGGTCACCCATCCTGACACTACTCCGTCCAATAGGCAACGACACTTCCCAGTCGGTCATCCATCCTAACACTACTCCAGCCTTAGCACGCTTAACTTCTTGGTTCCATTCAGATGAGCTTCCACTAAAGAATTGACACCTTGCTGATAATAGTAGCAAATCAACCCTATTAACCCTTGGACCGTGATGTCACACCTCTTTATTATTGAATTCCAAACAATTACTTAAGTAAACAGCAATGAATATATAAGTAATAATAATATTGAATTCAAATAACAATAAAATGATTTTATTTTTTGTTTTTTCTATTTAATATGGAATAATTAATATCTTTAAATCGGAAAATCGAAATTTCACAAATAATATGTCTAAATCAATCAGAAAAATGAGAGGAATCTAAATATAACATCCATATCATCATTTGAACCTAAAAATTAGAGGAATCTAAATATGACGTCCAGTTTGCCATCTGGCCAAAATGGCCCCCTCGGGAGATGCGAAATGGCCGTACCGGGCGTGCTGGTGCACCATTCGCCAACACGCTAAACGGAAAAAAATTAGCAGATAAAGTGATGTGTCGTAGACCTAAAAACAATTTTTGCAGAATTTATTGAGTGACGGAAAGTGTACACCTAGTTTAAATCCGGTCAGTTTCCAACAGATTCGGCGGGACACCGCAGAAAGCCGCAGAGATTTCCAGATAGCTAGCGCGCACATATGGCATGCGATATGTGGTGCGGGGGCGGTGTCCTACCACTAGGCGGAGGTGTCGCGCAATACTAAAATGCGCCCCATGTAGTTGCTTCACATAAAAAAAAAACCCATTTTGGCACCCTGAAAATGAAAAAACCATCGCCCATGGGTCGGATTGGAAATCCGCTCCCGGGGCCTTGCTTCCCATCCAGGGACCACACACGTGCCAAATATGGCCTCGGTCCGACAAATTATGTGGTGTCACAGGCCGTTTCCTACTAATTTGCCCTAAAAGCCATAGAACTCCGGACGTGATAGGTCTATTTGTAAAGGGTTTTCTAAAATAATTGCCGTATCCTGATTCCAACTTTTGGAGTGGTTACTAGGACACATAAAATGACGCCATGCGGCTCCGCGGGATTTTCTGACTTCGTTTAAATTTCCATCTGGCCAAAACGGGCCCCCACGGAGATGCGGTATGGCCGTACCGGGCGCGCGCACCCGTTCAGCATCGCGCTAAACGGAAAAAATTTAGCACATAAAGTGATGTGTCGTAGACCTAAATTTTTTTTTCCTAGAATTTATTGAGCGACGGAAATTGTAGCCCTAGTTCAAATTCGGTCAGTTTCCAGCGGATTAGCGGGACACCGTAGGAAGCCGCATGGATTCCCATATAGCTTGGGCGCATATATGACATGTGATATGTGGCGCTAAGGCGGTGTCCTACCACTACGCGGAGGTCTCGTGCAATACTAAAATGCGTCCCATGTAGCTGCTTCACAAAAAAAACCTTTTTGGCACCCCGAAAATGAAAAAATCATCGCCCATGGATCGGATTGGAAATCCGCTCTCGGGGCCTTACTTCCCATCCCAGGGACCATACATGTACCAAATATGGCCTCGTTCCGACAAACTATGCGGTGTCACGGACCGTTTCCTACTCATTTCCCCTAAAAGCCATAGGACTCCAGACTTGATAGCCAAGGGTTTTTCAAAATAATTGAAATCCCAATTTCGTCTTTTGGAGTGGCTATTAGGACACATAAACGGCCAAAACGGGAATCCGAAGACATATAAGAAAGTGTTTGAATTATTATTATGTTAACATGGTACTTTACATGATTCAAATATGCATGATTTTGACATAAATGGATAGGGAATGTTTTTATGAATATTTCGATACCTTATAGGCATTTTTTGACATCATATGAATTAGTTATGATTTTTACAATATTAGACAAATTTGAAAAATAGCCTACGCCGAGGGTGGCCGTCGGCGTGCCCTGTCTACACCTAGGGACAAAGATATGTCGAGGGCTGCCCTCGGCGTAGACCTCGCTACGCCGAGGGTCGGACGGGCAGGCTGGCCTGGCCAGACCATACGCCGACGGCCCCAACTTTTGGCCGTCAGCGTATAAAAGACCCTCGGCGTATCGCGCCATTCCTGTAGTGCTAGAACTCATCAAGTGTTGCTTTCAGAGAATTGAGGTGGCCTGCCTTCCGAAATTGGAGAAGCTCCGCTGGAATACTTTTATATCTCGAGGTGTCCCTTAAACTTTTGGTTTTGTCCCGTCTCTTGGAGAATTAGAACTCTCATGTTGTGCAATGTGCGATCAACCTGCATTTAAATTAAGTGAGCTTCTACATGGAACCACATGCATACATACTCACATTGGATTCCAAGGATAAGTTCTAGTTTATTTTCACAAAGTGGTCACATTTTTTTGTATTTATCATGTTGTCACAGAAATTAGAGTTATCCCTTAAAGAAAAAACCTAATTGGACTTACATCACAGGGAATAATCATAGCTGTTAATTCTTTGATAATCTTATCTCTGTGCTTGTGAGTTGATCGTTCTTGCTTATTTATTTTCTCATCAGCTCTGGATGAAACCTTAAATGGTGCAACTTTGTACATCTTTGAAGAAGCTAAGGAAACTGCGCGTGCGCGGTATCTTTGTTGAATTCGACATTTTGTGGACGCAGTACATATGGATAAATATTCTTATCTGCAGATTTATTCAATGCCGAAATTTGACCTGCTATTAATGTGGGTTTAGCTCTGCTAGCTTTAGCTGCAACTATCTTCCGACTCTCTACTTGTTCGTTGCCCGACGCGGCTCTGCCTCTGCCTGCCTGGCACTAAAGCATCCATATATTGAGGAAAAATATATGTGCCATCATCCGTCCTCTAAGGCCATTCTTGCGGCTGCACCTTCTGTGAGATGTTACAAATTGAGATATGGAATTATCCTTTTTTTTTCCTCCTAAATTATGTTGTCTTTCTTTTCTTCTCCGTGTTCAGGGCTTCAATTTTATCTGTATGCTGTTTAATACTGATATCTAACTGCATTTGTAATGATTTCTGCACCAAATATAGGTATAGTTACATCCCTGTGATGGGGCCGACAAGTTCAGAGAGCAGCAGTCCTTCTCTGAAAGAAGAACTCTTCAGTGGAAGATGGAGTTCAACGATTCCAAGAACTGGTTGTTGAAAGAGCTAGAGTTCATTGGCTTTAGGTTACTAGAACAACAGTTCATATTTATAAGTTCCGTGCTAGAGCGAGCTCCCAACTTGCAGAAGATAATTCTCAAAGGAGATGAGCAATGCGACTTGTGTAATGCCCTTGATGCACCACCTCTACCTTCCAAGTTCCCGAAGAGCAAAGATGAACAAGAACTGGAAAACACAATACTACGCCCAAAATTACCGAAAAATCTATTGAGAACTATGATACCATATAGATATAATATGAAAATATGTCATGATGTATCTAATGACATTGTAGATGTTGATTTTTTTTTCTTCTAAAAACTTGGCTAAAGTTTATATTGTTGTACGCCTTATTCTACGGAACAGAGGTAGTATGCATGCATCGACCAGTCAAGTGAAACTACCAACATTAATTTTCATGTTCCTATCAATTTGCTATCTCGGACATCCGCCGGTCAAGTGAAGTTAACACCTCGACGGTAAAACAGAGTCGCACGCACTTGGGATTGGATGCCATGCTAATCAATCCAACACAACACAAAAAAGAACACAATCCCCATTGGCATACATGTTCTGACGTAATTAGATGTGTATCATCATGCTAACTATGGAGCGGGCACATCGATCATCTCAAAACCCTAAAAAGAACGGGGAGTAGCACAGCAAGATAATCATCTCAACTAGTCATGATCACCACAGCGTCCAGACCCCGTCCGGCGTGCCCCAGAACACGTCCGCCGGCGACGTGTAGAGCTCAGGCGCTGTGTAGGCGGCCGCCAGCCACCACAGGGCGTCCTCCTCGTCGGCGTCCAGGCACTGCCGCGGAGGCGTGTACGTCGACAGCAGCTCGTACCGGCCGCCGTCGGTCGGGTCCCACGTCCTGTAGCCGAAAGGCGAAACCTCCGTGTTACTATCCCCGTGCCACGGCGCTGCAGGTTCTGGTTCTGGGCAGGGCAAGTCGCCGTCGCCGATGACGATGGGCGGCGCCGTCGTGCCGCCGTTCTTGGGCGCCGTCTGGGCACCGTAGAGTAGTGGTCTGTCCTCTGTTTCGGCGCGCCGTGTCCCGTGGTTGCTCTTGGACGCCGCGCTGCCACCGTCGAGTTTGGCAAGTTCGCCGGACGACTTAGCCGCCGTCGCCCCGGCGCGCTCGATTTGTGCCGGCGCGTCCTCGTCTTCGGTGAAGGTTTGGCCGCGCCGGGCCGCTGGCGGAGCCTCCGGGTGACCGGCAGATGCCTTCCTCTTGCAGGACACCGCGGTGGTCGTGCGGAGGTCGGCGCCGTGCTCCCAGTCGTGGGGACGGAAGGCGCGGTGGTCACCGGCTTGAGCCATCGATCCGAACCGGCCGAGGACTCGACCGAGTGCCGAAACGCTGGCCAGAAGATGATCGAGCAATGGCCAGAAGATGGTAGCTTGCGTTAGCTTGGATTGGACATTGGAGCCCCGGCGGCGCCTCTTTTATGTGGTCTTGGGACCCGGCCTGATTTGCATGATCGTTCAAGTCCAAGACGAACTCGGATTGTTCTCTCCGAGTCCAAGATGGATTCAGAGAGGACACGGTAGTCGGTGCACGCATGATCGTACCAACACGGAGTCCATGGATCGGCCGGTTAATTTTGCTGTTACGTGTATATCTTCATACGCTACGAAAAAGGTTTTACAGTGTGTATCATCTTGCCTTTTCTGGATGTACACATGGCTGTGGAAATAAACTGGCTCTCGCTCACAAGAATGATTTTAAATGCATTCGGAAGTATATACTCCCTCCGACGCATAAAAAGTTGCTCAACTTTTTTTTAGATATAACTAAAACATGTGTGTGTGTATCTAAACAAAGTTGAGAAACTTTTTACGGAGAGTATGAGATTTGTGTTTGTTGTTTGCTATTACAATTATCTATGTATTTTGTGATAGCATTTTGTACAGTATATGTAGAAAACCTGAACAGAATCATCTTAATATCCTTATTTCAGGCACCTGCTGCAAATGCAACTATCAATTATTTTTGGTCGACAATTGACCTTTAACTAATTTTCTCTCTTTACTTAGGCAAAGACAAAAAGCCCCCACGACAGAGGCAAGTAATTAAGCCGTTAATCAAATACATCAAGAGCCCCCATGCACGGATAAGGCTCAAAACAACTAGTACTGCTTTGATCGTAAGGGCA
Source organism: Lolium rigidum (assembly GCF_022539505.1). Classification (NCBI taxonomy): domain Eukaryota; kingdom Viridiplantae; phylum Streptophyta; class Magnoliopsida; order Poales; family Poaceae; genus Lolium; species Lolium rigidum. The sequence goes on from NW_025899867.1 coordinate 403,373, forward strand.
TCTCCAACCGGGCGACCCATCCCTAAAACGGCTGCCCGCGGCGTCCGGGACGACCCAAACCCGGCCCAAATCTTGGATGAGTTTGCGTGGCCGCGGACGCGAAAGGCTAGTCGCTCGCGTCCTCCCTTGTCCGCCCCTGGCCCGCCTGTCTGCCTCCCAAAACACAAGCCCGTCGCACACATCTTCCCACCGCTCCGCCGCCACCCACGGACCGGCGATTTGGGAGCGCGTCGCCGCCGGCCATCGTCGTCGAGACGCCGGCAAGCGGGGCGGAATCATAGGTCGAGGTCCCGCGCTGCTTTCGCCGCGTCGTAGCAGAGTCGGAGGACGCCGGCGCCGGCGCTGTTGTCCTCTCACCGTCGCGACACCTCTCGCCGTTCGCAGCTGCGCCGTTTCCGCCGGAGGTGAGCTCTCCTGCACTGTCTATCCAGACCGGACGTCGTCTGAGACGGCCGCTTCTGCAGGTCCCTACAGAAGCATTTGGATCGCCTCCGCCTGCGAGGTGTTCGTTCAAATGCTCGAACTAAAATGTGTCCCTTTTCAGATCATGGTGGACAGCGACGACGAGTACTACTTCAAGAACTTCATCGACACGTCGTCAGAAGAGGAGTCCGACGACGAATTTTTCACGGATGATGCGCTGCTCATCCACGAGCACATCGTCTCGCAAATCCCCGTGCATCGGGGGTCCTTGCCGGGGCGCGCGGCCGCTTTGGACCGCAAAAGAGAACGCGGCCACGACCAGCTCTACAACGACTACTTCAAACCCAAGCCATTGTTCGTGCCGTCCATGTTTCACCGTCGTTTTCGGATGACCAGGCCGCTGTTCCGCCGGATAATGGATGCCGTGAAGATCTACGACGACTACTTCGTGCGAAAGTGGATGCAATTGGCAAGGTAGGCCTCTCTTCGTACCAGAAATGCACGGCAGCGATTAGGATGCTCGCATATGGCGTTGCCGGTGATTTCGTAGATGAGTACACGCGCATGAGTGAGTCAACCGGCTTGGAATCGATGTACAGGTTCTGCAGAGCTGTGATCGGTTCGTTCGGAGAACAGTACCTCCGGCAACCTAATGCAGAGGACACAGCTCGTCTGTTGTCGATCAACGCTTCCAGGGGTTTTCCTGGGATGCTTGGCAGCATAGACTGCATGCACTGGGAGTGGAAGAACTGCCCCTTTGGTTGGCAGGGGTATACAGCGGCCATTCTGAGGGGTGCATAGTCATTCTTGAAGCTGTTGCTTCCCATGACACATGGATTTGGCACTCATTCTTCGGAATGGCTGGCTCGCACAATGACATCAATGTGTTGCAGCGCTCTCCGGTGTTTGATAGGCTAGCGTACGATCAGTCCCCTGATGTGGATTTTGAGATCAATGGCCACCACTACACGAAGGGGTACTACCTTGCTGATGGTATCTATCCACCTTGGGCTACACTCGTGAAGACAATCCGAAACCCCAACTCAGAGCAGGAGGCAAGGTTTGCCAAAGAGCATGAGGCAGCCCGAAAAGATGTCGAGCGGGCGTTTGGCATCCTCCAAGCTCGTTGGGCTATCGTCAGACACCCTGCCAGATCCTGGGATGTGCAAACTCTGTGGGAGGTGATGACCGCTTGTGTAATCATGCATAACATGATTGTTGAGGTAGAGCGGGATGATTCACTCTTTGATAATGACTGGGAAGGCCAAGGAGAGTTGGTTACTCCTCAGCAAGGTGCTCCGGCATCATTCCAGGACATTCTTCATGCGCACCATGAAATTCGAGATCTAGCTGTACACAACCAGCTTCAGGCTGATTTGGTCGAGCACATGTGGCAGCACGTAGGCAACAATGCTGCAAACAACAATGATGAAGGAAATCCTGAAGCCTAGAGCATTTGTATCGTTTTTTCATTTTATTTGAATAATACTTTATCCTTGATTACATGGACTATGTAATGTGTAATACATTTTGAGCATTTGTACTATTTTATATATTTTATATAATATTTTTTTGCGTTTTTCTAGTGAATTTACAAGAAAAACATACCATAGGGCGCCGCGACCCAAATCTGCCGCGTTGGACGCACCGCGCGACCCAAACGGACGCGCGGACGCGGGGCTCCGTCCGCGTCCGCTCGGGCATGCAAACGGCCCAAAACGGACGGCCCAGCGCGTCCATTTGGGTCGCCCGGTTGGAGATGCCCTAACTAATCCAAATAACTAGGATCACAATCAAATACATCAAGAGCTCCCGTTTCTGGACTGAACGCGCGACGAAACACCAATCCAAGTTACAAACAAAGATCAGACTAAACCAAAAGTAGCGTATAATAAGATTTTTGTGCCAAGTGTATGAAATTGAACTCTGAAGATTACTCTTTGACACGGTCCCGGTGACAACTGACAAGAGCAAAAACAAATCTCAGATGCTCAGTGACCAGTCTTCATCAAAAATTATCGCTGGCGAAAATATGCCGTCTCTGATCCTCTCAACCACCATTTCTTCCTCATCCTTCTGCGGAAATTTCGAAGGATGGAGGAGCGATGCATCAAGAGGTCTGCAGTTGTCGCATTGGTCATCTCCTCTGAGAATTATCTTCCGCAAGTTGGGAGAGCGCTCCAACATGGATCTTATGAATGCGAACTGTTGTTCTAGTGCTCTAAAGCCATCGATTTCTAGCACTTTCAGTAGCCTGTTCTCGGAGCCATTGAAGCGCATTTCCCACTGAGGACTGCTTCTGTCACAGTAGACATCACCTCTGAACTCGCCCACATCACATGCATGGTTCCATACCTGGAATCCAGATTTCAATAATTTTCCCATAAAAATTTGTGAAATGCAAAAGCTTCAAATGTGAACAAGAGGAAAGAAATACGGACAAAGACCTCACCTGAATATGTAGTTTTTCGATAGATGGTGCTGCTACGAGAAAGGCCGTAATCCATATAATGTCAAATTCCACAAACACGCCACACACGGACAGCTTCTTTAGCTTGTTGAATGCGGTGCAGAGTTCCTCCATCTCAGGTTGCAACCATCTTTGCCAGGCTTGCTTTGGAGGCTTGGGACTAGAGATCGTCCGGCTACCGAAGCTCTGAATTTATAGCAAAAAGTTGAAGTTGTTGTGAGCATAATACAACCGAGGGCAGCGTTTCGGAGCTTTGAATTAATGGTCTAACTATTCACCTCCTAAAATTACTCCCAGCCGCACCACATTCCCTCTCTCTCCTTTTTTTAAGGCTGTGTAAAACGGAGCCGCCGGAGAAGATGGTGTTGATCCCGCCGACGAGGGAGGAACCGTGCGGCCGCATTAGCCCGACGCGGCGCACAGGGTTGCCCGGGGGAACGACGGGCTGCAGGTTCAACTTATCTATAATATCTATAAAGTTCATCCCCACTAAAATGCATTTAATGGAATTTGGCGCGGCTGTTAAACTCAAACGCTAATTGCGCGCGCTGTTTTGGAATTTTCGAGGGAGAGCGGAGAAGAAACAGGCACGGCCAAGAAAACTACTTCTACGAAGTCTCAAAATAAATCTATATCGACTTTTTCGTGTCTTTCTATAGTGTTCAACATGGCATACATTCGATCATACTCATAAGAGATCATCACGTTGGTTCGTTGATTACCTTTTGATTTTTGCAAGCATCACAATGGCTACCGAATTATGTTGAGAGTCAGCTCCTCCGGACCTCAGTCACTTGGACTCTATCATACCCTACCGGGTCGACTTGCCGGTGACCATTGCGGCCTTGCGGGCACCTTCATCCTGATCTAGGCTGCAACGCCTTCATGAGTTGAGCTCCACACCCGGCCATTCTCTCAATACCCGAGCAGATTCCGAGTGCGCGGCGACGGAGAGCAGCAACACTGCACACAGAAAGAACCTTGTAGAAAGACGCCGGCCCTGGAGATGCAACTGGTATGAGTACACTCCTCTCATCATCCATGAAGTCTGAAGCCGGGAGATGCTCAACTTTCGGTGCCATACGCTCCCACCTCTATGAAGGTAATTGGGAAGTGATTTATATGCAATGAGGAGGTGAAAGGATACCGGCCTGCAGGAATATAGAAGGTGCCAAAATTAATTGCGGCCTGGAATCCGAAGCAGATGTGTTTCTCGATGCTGCACTCACATGTTCTCCACACAATCTCTTTTCTTTACTCTAATCTTCTATCTCTTAATAGGAAGCCCCCACTAACTAATTTTCCTAGCCTCTCATGAAGCCACGTCACCTCTTTTGTTCTCACACTGTGTTCGCACGTAGTGTCCTTGCGCGTTGCCCTCGCGTGTTAGCCAGTTTCCGTTCAATCCATATACTCTTCAATGCTCACCAAAGAATGCCAACCGTGCAGGCCATTTACTGAGCCCACATGAAGCCCATTACTACATCTTCATTGAGGCTCACACCTGGTGGAACGAGTTATCATGTGTCTTCCTTTCCTCCACGATCCCTTGAGGAAATCAATGGAGGCATATGGGGAGTCCGCGTATAAAAGCTGTGGAGGTAGGCGAAAGGATAACTCATGCTTTGATGCTTATAAAGACCCCGATCCACTTCGAGACACAGCATGTCCTTCGACCGGCCTCCACGATGGTAGGCCGTCCACGCCATTGCTCATGCTGATGCCCTAGCGCCTGCTGAATCGTGAGCCATACCCTCCACATCCACCATGTACTATTAAGTTTTTTACTTCGGCAGCTACTAGACGATGCAGTCGTCGATATTACATTCTTCCCAGTTGTGAGCATGCTTCACGATCTTGCCTGGCGCTGGTCGAATTGGAGGATAACACCGTCGATTTTGTTTGTGTCCTATTGGCCTACTCATGCAAATCAAATGTCTGTGCTGTCCTGGTGCGTGGTAGTATAAGTCTCATATGAGCAGACAATAACCTAATTTTAAGAACCAACATGCTCGGGTGTTGCTAAGTAAACAAATTGTTTTTTGGGGTTCTTTGTTTTGCAGATGCCAGATGAGAGTTCAATCAGTTTAGTTGTTGAGCTCCTAACGGAGGTTGTCTCTTTCATCCTACTTCAGCTATATGTAGCTGTTGAGCTCCTAACGGAGGTTGTGTCAGCATCCCACTTCAGCTATATATGCTACTAGGGGAATATCAAGGTATGTTCACCATTTTTACTTGAATTTTTGTGATGCTCTTCATCTCATGTTAAATTGAATCACTCGGTGTTTATATGAAGCTGAATAAACCAGATGCCTATTCCTGATGCAGATGCACCATTTCATGCAGATCAAGACCAGGAATATTATGTTTAGAAAGTACTGACCATTTCTTGCAACAACGTATAAAATTTTCCTACTGCTAATTGTATGATCAGCATAGGCTTGAACTCTATAGATTTTGAGTTCCGAGTCATTCTCTTTTATCCGATTATGCAGAGAAAGCAGGAAACAAAACTGTGTTGTAGCTTCGTGATTGGTCAGACATAATAAACTCAGTTATTGGTATGCCCCTGTTATGCTAAACTCAGTATTCTATATGTGCAAAATATATCGTGATTCAGAAATTAAATAAAATCTCACTTTTTTTTTTTGCGAATCATAAAATCTCACTGTCTTCACGACAGCTACCTTTTATTCGTCATGCAGGTTAAAAGGAAAAGACTGCACTATAGATGACTTGGTTATACCCACAGCTTCATCCGACAATGTCTATTCTGATTTGTACAATGGAACCAGTTTGACCTTCGACTTCAACTTTATGTAGTGTTGGTTGGATTGAAATGTGTATCAAGCTTGACGTGCAATGATATTTGAAGCACTATTATTTATTCTTGGGCAGGTTATTCTCTTTTATCAGATGGGAGTAGCATGGTCTATCTAGATTTTTTTTTGTATCTAGCACAATTAAGTATCTTCAGTTGACAATTATTAGCAACGCATGTTAGAAAAATCAGATAGGATATCCAACTAACGCTGGCACAAATAGAACATGGTGTTTTGTGTATACTCTTCTTTTTCTTCTTAAATACTTCTGCAAATATTTTTTCTTTCTAATATCTCTTGGGTCGGATGGAATATGCTCAATCTCCTTGGTCTGATGGAATATGCACAACATAGACAATTCAACACACCATCTTTTTTTTCCAATGATCCACAGCTATGAAGATGCTCTTCCTCATTCCGAGTATATGTTTATTCGTCATAGAATACGCCATTACGAATGATAAACTTATGGGTTCTATTAGACTGTCACTCCGTGGAGCAACATGATTCTCCGCTGCAACGCGCGGGGTGTCATCTAGTTAAATATATGGTGGAGAGACGTCCACTAAAGCGAAACATACTCCAGCGAGTAGTGGGATTGAGAAGCATGCAGATTGTTTTCTAGAGGTAGACCATGAGACCGTATTAGGCAAGGCTGAGCTAGTGCTATGAATATAATTATTGACCGTCTATTTGAAATCAAATGGATAGAAATAATTGGGGTGATGTGGCTGCATGAGATTTCAGCTTGCAAACATTAAATGCATTTTAGTGGGGATGAACTTTATAGATATTATAGATAAGTTGGACCTGGAACAAAGCTAAGTAATAGTAGGCTGAGAAAAACAGAGTTGGGAACGGTTGGACCCGCGTGTCAGCCTGATAGCCTTTCCGTCTTCACCGATTATTGCAGTTTCTGCTCCAGTCCAGCCGGTAGCCGCAGGACGCCGCCGCGCCACGTCCCTCCGCCTCGCCGCGCCGCCCCCCTCCTCTCCGCCCACACGCGCCGCGTCCCTCCCCCTCCCCGCGCCGCCCACCAAACCCTGGAGCCGCGACCTCCCCCACGCCTGCTCGAAGGAAGCAGCAGCAATGTCGCCGCATCAGCAGGTAATCCACTCACAACGACGGCTTTGCTAATTATCAATCGGTTCATCCACAGTTACCTGGAACAAGTCAGATTAATTTCTCCAATATTATGACGAGCATGTACTGTTTTCACACGGCCTCCGAACGGAGCCGGGTTCCACTATCATTAGATATGGAATATGACGAGCATATCTTCTGGCACACTGGAATTTCTCCCCCAAATAACCAAATTAAATCACAAGGATGCACATCGCGAAACCCAAGTACAGTAACAATTTTCTTTTGCTATGCCGTCATAGATATGGAATATGACGAGTATATGAGTTGCATAATATCCTGGTCTACAAAAATTCTGACTAATTAGTGAACTCTACATATCCTCTGAATATTTGGACTTAGTTTTAGTTCTCTGCATTTAGTTAGAAATATCCTAACTTTTGAGTCAGTGGATCTAGCTACCCACTAACTACATGGGTCCATTATTCTCTAGCAGCAGTCAGAGGAGGAAGATAGGCTAATTAAGCGTTTTGACAGGTAGATGATCTTTGAACTACAGCTCCTCCTGTGCAGTTGCACGTATGTTACTGACCGGGTCAGGTCTGCAGTGGGTAGGTTCCATGTTTGCGTTAAATAAAAGCTCAATATACCCTATTTCCTACAAACCTTGATGAACCTTAACGGAGCAAGGTTTCACAGATTCCGATAGCAAGTGTCCTTAGGAGCCATTCGGCTTATCAAACAGTTTACACCCTAGATATAGCATTGTTCTTGCCACTCTCTGTAACTATTTTTGGTTTTGGATTTCTACAGTCATTCATTTGGCAGCTAAATAATGGATCCATAGTTTTTGTTGCAGCAACTGGACGATGAAGATAGGCTCAGCACGTTGACTGATGATATTTTACTGTCTATCTTGGGGAGAATCAGTTTATGTATGGCAGTAAGGACATGCGTGCTCTCTACACGGTGGAGGCATCTGCCTTGGTTGCTGCCTGAACTCAGCATCAGTGTCAAGGATTTCCTATCTGTTCCATGCCCTAAACCTATTGAGGCAAATGATATGGAGGAATTAGCTATGGTGTCTTTGACAAAAGCTACCAGGGGTTTCTTGGCTGATCCGCAAAGAGAACGTACCATCTCAAGTCTGCACATGAAGCTGTACTTGACCAACACTTTCTTTTCTGAAGTTGGCCCACTGGTAGGTGACGCGATTGACAACGGGTTGCTGAAAGATTTGGATCTCACCGTTCTTGATGAGACAGATCCTTTGGACCGCAGTGACGAGGATATGCTGCAGAGAGCTCAAGAAATCGATACTTTCTTCCGTGCCTACCCTAGTGTGCTCCACTGCCTCACAAAGCTCTCTCTGAAAAATGCAGGCTTCGACAAATTGGAAATGCACCATGTCTTGTTTGACTGCTGCAAGCAACTGAAGCATCTAAGCCTTTGTTATTGTGATACTGGCACTTACTCTGTCTTTAAGATTGATGCACCAAACTCAAAACTTTGTGTTCTAGACATCGACAGGTGCCGCTTTGAGAGAATCGAATTGGCCTGCCTCCCGAAATTGGAGACGTTCATATGGACTACTTGGGAATCTCAGCATGTCCCAGTAACCTTTGGGGTTGTTCCATCTCTCGGGGAATTAGAACTCTCATGTCCCGCATCATACAATGAACGCCCATTTAAATTAAGTGAGCTTCTACATGGAACAAGTAGCATACACACTCTCACATTGGATTTTGAAGGAGAAATTGTAAGTACTATTTATTTTCCGCTAAATGGTACTTCCTTTTGTGTTTGTCATGTCATCGCAGCTATGAGAGTTATATCATGGATGTGTTTATGCATGGTACAGTACAAACATAGATGTAACTTAATCTCATTCATGTGCTTGCAAACTATTCATTCTTCTTTTTAATCCTGTGATTAGCTTTGGTTGCAACCTGAAATGAAGGAACTCCGCACCGCATTCAACAAACTAAAGAAGCTGTCCGTGTGTGGCATTTTTGTTGAATTTGACATTTTATGGACGACGGCCTTTCTTGTAGCAGCACCATCTATCGAAAAACTATGCATTCAGGTGATGCCTTTGTCCGCATTACTTTCCTTTTCTCCACATTTGGAGCTTTAGTTTTTGACAAATTTCACTGGAAAATTGTTGGAAAATGGATTCCAATTACATTCGTAATGAATTGCTCACACAAATACAGGTATGGGAACATGCATGCGACGTGGGCGAGTTCAGAGGCGGTATCTACCGTGACAGAAGGACTCCTCACTGGGAAATGCGCTTTGATGGCTCCGAGAACAGGCTGCTGAAAGAGCTAGAATTCGGTGGCTTCAGAGCACTAGAACAACAGTTTACATTTATAAGATCCATGCTGGAGCGATCTCCCAACTTGCAGAAGATAATTCTGAGAGGAGACATGCAATGCGAAGACTGCCACGCTCTCGATGCATCACTTCGTCCTTCGAAATTTCCAAAGAAGGATGAGGAAGAAATGGTGGCTAAGAGGATTAGAGGCGGCATGTTCTCGCCAGAGATAATTTTCGATGAAGACTGGTCCCGCATCTGAGATTTGTTTTTACTCTTGTTACTATTACCGCACATTTGCACTTGTGTTGACCATGTCAAAAAGTAATCCCTAGAGTTCACTTGGATCCCAACACCGGTAGTTCTACAAGTTTTACATGTTTACTTTAAGAGCACCTGAACTGAACACCGGTAGTTCTGGATCGCTTGTTGAGTTCTGGATCACGTGATCAAAGCACTGATGCCTAGTGGTTTTCTTCTAACAGATTCTGGAGTGATCAACTGATCATGCTCGCCTTTCCCAATGTCTTTTGAGTAAGTTCATCTTTGCTTGTTAGATTCATGTTATTGGCGCCTGTTAGCTCCCTGGCATGGCTGCTTGTACCATGGTGCAAGTCACCTGGCAAGCCTGAATACGAATGGTTGTTTAGATAAGGTGTGGATTGTTGAAGTTTTTTCAGTTGGTGCTGCCTAGCAGCTCTGCTCTGGAAAAATGCCTGTTTGTAAGGCATCTATGCAATTATGCGTGCTTACCCTCTGAAGTTATGAATGTCTTTTGATTTTGAGTCGATCTTGGCTTGTTTTCATTGTTGTGCATTCACGAATGTCACTGACCAGACCAGGCTTACTCACGACTTGTACTTTTATATACTACCTTCATCCCAAGGCAAGCTTAAGGCTTATATATTTTTTTAGAAAATCAAACTATGTTAAATTTGACCAAATCTCTACTATATAAAAAGGAGGAACGTGTTCTGTTTCCTCCGGTCCAAGTTTCGTCCTACATATTTTCGATATGACCATTTTGCCCTCCCACCAAAACTCTACTTCGTCCAACCTCCATCGCCAAACGTCGCGCCCTCGCGAAGCTAATTTTTCGGGCACGCACACGCAAAGCGCCCAACCCGGTCGCGCATGGTTCCTCGAGCCTGCGGCCGCCGCCGCTGCCCTCTAGCAACCCAGCGTCGCCCGCCGCCTGCACCATGGATCCTGGCCGAGCTCCCCTCCCCCTCCCCGGCCCCTCCCCCTCCCCATGGATCTCATCTCTTCGCCGCCATGGATCACGTCTCTTCACCACCATGGATTCCGGACCTGTATCAATGATAGAGCGCCCAGATCCCTTCCACAGCCGCCACCACTGCTCACGGACGGTTTGGTCGAACAACTGGCCCGTGCTGCTCCAGCGAAGATGTGGCCGGCACGCGTCGCTCCTGCCACACATACCTGCGCTATCGTCCGTCGTGCCTCTTCCCGCGCCGCCCGCCATCACGACGGCCGCACCACCGAGTCCGAGCACGAGCAAAGCGACGTTGCTACGCCACACCCTCACCCCCAAGAACCGCGACGGCTGGGGCAACCACAAGCAGGAAGCGGCGGAGAGAATAAGGGGCCGAGGTTTGTTGATCTTGGCGCGATGGATGCGTTTCTGTATGATTATCACTTCTCCTGCCCTACCCTCGCCATCAAGGTAATCTATCTTTAATCCTCTCCTAATATCTTTCTTTTGAATCAATAATTTTGGCGAATTAGGGCAGGGAGAGGCAGTATATAGAGGTTTTGGTTTCTCTGGGGTCTGTGGCAGAGATTGACTGAATACGTGTTTACGGTTGATTCACACAGCACTATCCCACATTTCCTTTTCCGCGTGTGTGATATCTGAGAAGTAAAAGTGAGTAGTAGGAATTGAAACATTGTTTCTAATTTTTTTTGTCAGTAGATGTAGACGAATCGAATCACGGTTTATAATTATTTTGTGCTTAGTCAAGCGTACCACTACATTGTGCAATCTGAATGTTCTCTGAATTTTGTAGAAAATGTAGGATGTCGAGAGGGGTACATGCAGCCACCTCCATTCTATCATCATGAACAGGAAACTGGTGATAAGTACTTACCACTTGTCATGAACCAAAATGAGGAACTGTTGACTGTAAGTAACATGCATGAATTACAGTCTGCTAATTTTCCGATTAGGGGTGAATATGGATTACTTAAGTCATTAGTGATAATAGTTTGACAGGGGGCGTGGGATATGACCAGTTATACTTTATTACTTCATTCTGGAGAGGAGAATTGACCATGCACTTTTTTTATTTCCAGAGTTTCGAACATAACAATATTGGGTCCATTTGGGATGGCAAAGCTCCAACCTGGTAGATTCGTCCTCAGAGTTGTACTGCAAAATTACTGGTAACTAGATGATACCCCGCACGTTGTTGCGGAAACATTAGCTACAAAATATTGAAACAATTGCTGCACAATAATTTGTTGATATGTTACAAAAAAAAACGTTTTGATACTATAGTTAAAACTTGAAGCATGAAACATGCAAATATTATTCCATATTCTATGGAAAATAAAATATATATGAGCAGTTACACTTTTTCTGAAATGTCATTCATTTGTATTCGGAGACACAACTATGCTATATGTACAAACGAAGGAAGCGGAGACTATACATGTGATGATGAGAATAAGTTGTGAAATTTTCTATTCCCGTTTCCTTTGTAACTATTTGACTAATCTACCACGTAGAATAGATTAAAAGCTTGTATAGCTAATCAAATACAGTACAAAGCGAGTTCGTAAACTCCACGGCCGTCATAATAAGCCAAAGAGATGATTGGAAGAAATGAAAGGAGGGATCCTAACGCTCCTTTCATCACGTATTGTCGCTTTCTCTCTAACCTTGTGCAGGACATATATACACTGACTTCTCTACTTTTTCACCTGCATTCATTTAGTAAAGCTCGTCACTTTCTCTCCAATCCCTGTGCACGCAAATAGCACAGCAAAATATCAGCGAATGGACAGTCAGTATCCTGAAAAACAATCTAGCTACTACTGATCAAGTGCTAATTTTCCTACCATGCCGGAAATTTGGCAACTACTAATAAATTATCATAGAAGCGATTTGTCTCATGCAAAGGCTGGGGCATAACATTGTAAAATACTGCACTGAAAAAAGATGCTACTTGTCTCATATTTTGCGGTCTCTCTGATCCAGCACCCTGTCAAGAGAGCTGTAGATAACCATAGCAAAGAAGAAGAAATCAGTATTACACAATCTATAGAGAAAGACATGGCGAACCACTCGTGATTGGAAGTTGCAGGCAGATGAGTTGCTGAAGGTGAAGAATCTGTAGATGGAGGCGGGTACTTGTACAACAAAATTCCAAAACAGTCTGCACACAGTAGTTACCCCACGGCAATTCATCCATTACCGTTGCTATCGGCCATCAGAATTCGGCGAAATCCATGATGAAGCTCTGCAATAAGAAAGGTTGAGAGAGTTGAGCAGAAGGAACGGCATTTGAGATCAGCGTGTGTGTTTTGATCTGAGCTGTTGTGCTCATATAGAGGGACTATGGCAACGGATCGAGTTGATCCGATCCTGGTTTATAAAGACGAAGCCGACTGCTAAATTACCATCGTCAGTTTCTTCGACATGGAGAAGATACTGGAAGATGCAGTTTCTAGTGTGTTAATGACGAAACAGTTGGTGGAGGAGCCGAACATGGAGGGGAGATGTGAGGTCGCGAGGAGCAATGGAGAAGATGAACAGGTAATTGGCATGAACATCACGATCAGATCAGTTATTCTATATATACTTTTTTACATTTTTTTTTTACAATCCTATCGTTATTGTAGTTTTTTTTGAGGGGGGACCTATCGTTATTGTAGTGAAAGGGTTCTTAGAGGAGCAAGTCTATGGGCTGAGTACAGACCTTTAGTTCGGCCCACGTAGGATAAGGAAGCCGAACACAATTGGATTGAACCGGAAATACTCCCAAAGAAAAATCTGGACTTCGGTGCCCACCCATTGATAGTAGCAAGCACTCAGTGAACTGCATGCGAGCAAGAATGGGAAGAGACGGAACACAACATTTGCATGGCCTACGTAATTGCAGAAAAAAAATCAATATACTGGGTTGTTGCCTCTGATATGGCATGAAAAGTAAATTAGTGGGGTGGATGTGGTGGGCCTGCTGATGTGGCATAGTTGCATGTTGAGAGAAATAAGATAGTGGGGATGAACTTCTTAGTTATATAGGATGTTTGCTGATCCATTATCATTATTTTTAACAGCTGATTTAGTGTAACGAGATTATCATCTGATGATCTGTGCAGCAAAAGTGAGATGTGTACCAGACATATTGGTCAGGGACAGAATTGTGGCTACATGTTAGAAAATTTCGGAGCATTATAATGTACTGAGTTGATGTAGTTAAATATATAATAATTAAGGAAGCATCATCAATACTGAGATCGAAAAATTAGTAGACCAAAACATCACAGAGATATGGTAGTGCACTAAATACTGTTGTGAACCTTTTATTTATACTCGTATCTTAACGAATTACTGATTTTAGAGGTGCACTTTACCGAGTCATAAGCTTGTCATCTGATATTAAGTATTTAATTATGTGTGGATGTTCTCACTTCATGCGTTTTCCTTTCATGATTGATCTGGCTTTATTGTGACCTGATGTATGCAAGAATTTGAATTGTTCAATTCCTTGTTTGAATTTTCTGTTTTGGGCTTTGAGTTCGGTCATTCAACGGAAAACCCAAACTCACAACTTCTACGGGAAACACAGTTTGGTGATTTTCCAGATGGAGCTCAACTGATATTTAACAAGTTTATCAGTAGTGGGAAGTAAAATGGCTCTGCTAGACACGGAGGGTCATTTTCCTTCCTCATGGATATGATGGTCAGTGGCCGATCATTTATCATGTATCTAGCGAAGAAGTTATCCTGGGAGTCAATGACAATTAAAAGAATTTATCAAGTATGTATCACATTATACAACATCAATATTCATGTCTATGTCTGCACATGACATCTTACTTCTCGGTCGATTTCCATGTATCCATATCATGAGTCTAAGGACTACTTCAATTTAGAGTTTGGGCTGATAGAACATTGTCACTGATCAGGTCTTGCAAAGACTGATCGTGTTATTCAGACATTCTGTCATGAATTGGTCTCAAAATAGGCGAAACTTGACGTGTGGTTACTTTGGTTGAGAGCATGCCATGAGGCATTTAAATGAAGTGAAACCAAGGTGGATTATGAATGAGGTGGTAGAAGAAGTTGCTTATGGAGATTGGATTTTATTGAACAAGGTATTAGTCAAATTTCTGTTTATTATTTAAGGACATCTTTATTCTGTTTTTTTCTTGACAAATACAACTTTTCCTCTTGCTTTTCTATAATGGTCTCCGGTCACACAATTCATTTCTTACTGCAAGTAATGTCTCTTTGACATTAGAGTTTTTCAGTAATATATCCTCCATGACACATCATTGTAATTCCATAGTTCTGTGATGAAGGTGTATATATATTTCTGAATGTTGAAGATCATTTGTGCGATCTTCAGTTGCAGGGATGTATATTATTTTCATGTAGTTATGATTTTTTATGTATCATGCAAGAGGGTATACATGTCGTTTGATCTACAGTTTTGACAGCATATAATTACATGATCTTGCTGAATGTACCCTTGCTGAAATTTTACTTTCACACCAGCCACCGGGTGCATATAAAATCAGCTTATGTAATTGCTATTTATATGTTATTAAAAAAGCATTTAGCTATTAATATGTACTACCTCCATTTCAATAAATAAGGCATCCTCATTTTACGTGTTTTTTGTTTGACCAAGAATTAGTTCAAATATATAAAGATTGTTTATATGAAATTAGCATCACTAGAAAGATCTTTGTATGGCCCTATCTTCATGTATGGCCCTATCTTCATGGATGGTTCCCTTTACGAGCTTAACTCGCGGGCACCAGGTGAAGAGCTTATCAGTATCTTAGTGTTTACAAAAGAAGAAACGCAACTCTTGACTATCCTCTTAGAATGTCGATTAGTAGTACAACAGTTCAAGTAGTGCCTTTGTTTGGGATTGTAGGGCACTAAAGATGCCAAAACCAAGTGGTAGACAATGGGTAAAGAGAGAATTGCTTATTTGGCCCTCTCTCAAATTTGGATGCCTTTTTTGGCCCTGGACAAGTTTGTTGTCCCTTTTTGACCTAATTTTTTTGGATGAGTTCCTTATTTGACCCTCTAGTGCAATTTTTAAACTAGTAGCTGTGTGAGAAGACGTTTTTGCCCCTGCTGCAATATGTTACAAATTTGCAGTAAAAATGTTGTATATAATTGGTCAAACTTATTGGAATTGTTATAAAATCGAATATTTATCCATATAACTCTTTGAATTGAAAAACTGAGCTCAGATTTGAAAAAATAAATTTTTTTTTTTGGATCAAGTCCGCCACGCATGTATGTATAGCGCCCCCGGCAGGTACGGTAATCGTGGCCGGCAAATGTTCAAAATGGAAATGGTTAACGTGGCTAGCGCGGAAACAAGGCATCGTACGCACAATATATTTTTTCCGTTCCATTAATTAATCGACTCCTTGTTGATTACGTGATCAAGCTGGACCATCACCTGGTCTATCGGATACACGTGTCGCGCAAGGAGATGCACCTGTACGTGTGCTTCAACTCCTTGTTGGTTACGATTTTTTTTACTGTAACTAGGGCGGGCGTTAGCCAGCATGAACATGTATTAAGTCAAGTTGTCTATGAGGCTTTTCAGCCTCTACAAGATGAGTTCAATGAACCAGAGTACACGAGGGTTACAAGATCGGGCGCCCCAGGGGAGGCCAGGCCCCATCCGAGCAGCCCAGCGCGAGAACCAGCCAGTCCCGCCGCCGCCAGCCGCCTGAGGGCTTCGCCCATAGACGTATGCCGGCGGCGACGAGGGGAGGGCCGGCAGGGAGGGGGTAGCGGCGCGGTGGCTAGGGTTTCTACCCGGGTCGCCTCAAGGGAGACGACACGGGGGCTCCTATTTATCTCTCGCTAAATGAAATGATGCCTTTTGTTGGTTACGATTTCACTCATAAACTTCGTCCAATCATAAGGGAGTAAATTCTGTTTCAAATACTTGTAAAGAATAATAAATTTTCAAGCCACACTTTTGTGGACACTTGTACTGTCACTCATACGCACTAATTTTGTGAACTTGGCAGCATGTACGTACTTATTTTGTGAACTTGGCAGCATGCATGTGACCACCCCGTGTGGTCTATATGTCCACTGGTTGTGATATTTGTATATTTGGGTACTTTTGAAACTTCTACATTATGTGTTATGCATTCTACTTATATATATGAACTGCATCCGGTTTCACAGGAGGTTTTGTCAAAATTTTGTTTTTTTCAAATATGAGCTAAGTTTTTCAATGCAAACATTTATATGAACAATTATTTGATGGCATAATAATTCCAATAACTTATACCAATTATATTACAACATTTCTACTGCAATTTTGTCACATGTTGCAGCAAGGGCAAAATCGTCTTCTCACACAGCTACTAGTTCAAAAATTGTACTAGAGGGCCAAATAAGGAACTCATCCCAAAAAAATTAGATAAAAAAGGACAGCAAACTTGTCCAGGGCCAAAAAAGGCATCCAAATTTGAGAGAGGGCCAAATAAGGAATTCTCTCATGGGTAAATGCTTTTATGTTTTAGTGGCACCTTTTCTTTCCCCGTAATTAGCATATATACTATGTAATACATCAAACATGAACCAACAGGACCCAAAAAATCAACTTTTATTGTTTGTTTTTCTGAGTTCTTTCATGCCTTGCAGTATTTAGTGAAGGGAATGTTTTTTAATCTCTGTTCAGTATTAAATCATAATCGTTAGTATGGTTCCAGCAGAGTTAGGTTTCTGAAATATCGATGGTTTACAATGTTGCAGGGTGGTTTAATCCGACATGATTTGTATTATCCTCTCAAATGATAAAAAAGATGTGGATTTCTCATTTAGGATATGTAGGGCAGGGGATCTTGGCGTGCCCTCCGCAACCTGCTGTCTTGTCACCTCCCCGACCCCAATTTGCCTCCACTAGCTCAGGCTCGGGCCAGACAAAGGCAGATGCGGGGCCAAAGCACTATACTGTTTCTTACAAACCCAACGACAACAGAAATGGTAATTTTGTTTGATTTATCATTTAGATTCATCCATTTAAATCAACCTTTTATCTGATCTCTTCATATTTAATTTATCATTCTTTCTTTCATTCTTCCGTGGTGCTTTAGAATATCTTAATGGTACCAAAGCTATTTAGAATCTGCTAGAAGGGCCTGATTCTTAATATTTTATTCAATTTAAATTCATGTTGAAGTTATCCATGGAAGCTTGGAAAGAAAATCTTAGTTGTTGTGCTACACAAACCTTGGACCGTGTGTATGATTAATTCCTTTGATTTATGAGCTACGGCGCCCCTTGTGTTTCAGAGTACACATGGGGAAATCCACTTTGGCTCATAGGAGCATATGAACCCATTGTGTGAATGTACATTTTGAAGTGTCAAAAAATTCTAAAATAAATTTTTGCATGTACATCTAGACATCTTATGTTCGTACATAAGTTTTTAGAAAAAAATAATTTTTATGTGTCTCCTGTAAAATAGACAAATTTTTATGCTCCAACACGACTACGTATAGTATATTTTTTTGTCTTTTTTGTACGTGCCACATAAAATGTTATTTTTCCGCAAAAACTTGTGTACGAACATAGAATGTCATGATGTACAACAAAAAAATTATGTCAGAATTTTTTTACATTTTAATAATTGTTTTTTAATTATTTTGTATAATGGGAGCAAATGCTCCTATGTGCCAAAACGCCTCCTCCTTTAGCTCTTCTCTTTTATTAAGCTTGATCTGCGCATGGTATCATTATATTTGCTTATCACATTTCTGATAGCAGTGTTATTATTTTAGAAGGCCTCTTTGATGCAAAACATTACAACCATATTTTTATTTTTTTTCATTCCACATATATTCTGAAGATTATTTTACTATTGCTTTAACAGACTGGGTTGTTTCTTAGATCTTTCCAATCAGGCATAATATGTAGTCACCTCTTTGCTATTATATGTACAAGATTTGAGTTGGATAGTATCGCATGATTTTAGTTGTCTGATAAATAAACTGGAGTTTATTTTTTATCCACACATTCTAGAGCCTTGTGCACGCATCCGTTGCACTTCATTCTCAGACATCATCTCAGTTTGCTGGATATAAGGCTGGTGCCAACGCGGGCGGCAGCGCGGGCGGTACCGCCCGCCGGGAGGCGAGAGCGGGGCTATAGGGAGGCGAGACGGCAGCGCGGGGCGGTGGATCCACCGCCCGGCGGTAGCGCCCGCTACCGCCCGGCTGCCGCCCGCGCTGGCGCCGAGAGGGGGGCGAGAGGGGGGCGAGAGCGAGGCGGTGCGCTGGCGGGTCGGGGCGAGAGCGGGGGCGAGAGGGAGGGGGTAACGGCTAGCTGACGTGGCGCGATCTGATTCGTCCACGTCAGCTAGCCGTTGGGGTAGCCGTTGCTGGCTCGAAAAATTCAAAAAAAAGCCAAAAACCCCAAAATTTTAGTTGAATAAAATAATTTTCTTGCATTATTTTGAATGTTTTAATCTGAAAAAGAAATGCTGATGTCGAGGAGAGAGAAAAGCTGATGTCGAGGAGAGAGAAGTGAGAGCTGGCACTATAGCCCATGCACTGGCACCGTGGGGTGAGAGTGGGGTGAGAGTGTGTTATCACCAGAATTTGACCGAGTCAGAGGTGGGCCGCGATCAAGATGGATTTGAAGAATATACATGGAAGAAATACGTGAATCGGCCTGTTGTGCAAAGTTTGGGCTAGTTGGCCCGTGTATCTGTAATATAGTAGGATACGTGTCGGTTAGTTAGAGTTTTTCGCGTGCACGGTGGGGATTATTCCCACGTTAGAAAGTTCCCTGGACTATAAATATGTATCTAGGGTTTATGAAATAAACAACAACCAATGTTCACCACAAATTAATCTCGGCGCATCGCCAACTCATTCGTCTCGAGGGTTTCTTCTGGTAAGCATCATGCTGCCTAGATCGCATCTTGCGATCTAGGCAGCCTAAGCTTATTTTGTTGTTCATGCGTTGCTCGTACTGAAGCCTTTTTGATGGCGAGCAACGTAGTTATCTTAGGTGTGTTAGGGTTAGCATTGTTCTTCGTATCATATGCTATAGTCGTGCGACCCTTACACATCTAGCCGCCCTTACACCTATCTTAGGTGTAGGGGCGGCACCCCGCTTGATCATTATTTAGTAGATCCGATTCGTTACGGTTGCTCCTTGTTCTTCAAGGATTAGTTTAATATCTGCAATAGTTAGGCCTTACAAAGGGTTGGAGGATCCAGCGGCGCGTAGGGTGTCGTTTGCTAGTCCTAGACAGGATGTTCCGAGGATCAACCTCGTGTTGGTTTTTAGGCCCTATCTAGGACCGGCTTACGATCACCGTGCGTGGCCGCGAGGCCCAATCGTGAGTAGGATGATCCGATTATGCGGTGAAAACCCTAAATCGTCGTAGATCGTTTTAGCTTTATCTTGATCAAGCAGGACCACCATATATTCGTGCACCTCGTACGAATCATGGGTGGATCGGCTCCTTGAGCCGATTCACGGGACAACCCGAGAGCCGATCGAGGCTCGTATTTAATGTTTATGTGTATGCCATGCAGGAAACTAAGCGAGGCATCTCCATCACCTTCCTGACCGGGTATAGGTCAGGTGGCACGCCCTTGCACCAGCATCGGACGTGCGTGCCGGAGGCTTTGCGGGCCGTCGCTCGGAGGGACCAGGGTCAGCCGCAGCCCTAAGTTGTTCCCGGCTCTACTGTGTTGCCCGTCGCTGCTCGCCGGTGGGTTTCTGACCGCAACAGAGTGAGGGTAAAAGCTGACGTGGCGAGGCTATAACCTGTGATGCATTGGCACCAGCCTAAGGACATGTTAGCAGGCCAGGTTATCTAAGCCTCATCATTGCAGAAGTCGTGGTACCTCAATGCATAACAGTGATGTCTTATTATTGCGTTTGGTGTTATCATGTTGCAGTACATTATGATATCTCTAATTTATTTTAAATTTTCATAGTGAGTTGTGAATTATATATGTGAATTGAAAAATAAAATTTAAGAACCCGTGGCAACGCACGGGCATTTATACTAGTTTTTATCAAAAACTATTAATATGCAAAATACAAAATTAATACTATTAGAAAGATAATGAAATACATTTTTTGTGCTATCTACAAAATATCATATTTGTTGATAGATTATCTGAAATTTTGATCAAACTTTACTTGCTTTGACATTTTTAAGAAAATATAAATCTGAAGTCTTGGGATGAAGGTAGTATACGTCAAAGAGAGAGGCGTTTTGGCTCTCAGGACCAGATGGTCATATTATCTGTACCATGGAATTCGTAGTTGAGATCTGTGTGTGTCAGATATTGCCAGTTATTTCTGACGTGTAGAAAATGCAATACCGTGGCACTGTTTGTACAATCCTTGACAAACGTAGAGGATTTAATGCGACAGTTGTGGCTTCCGTCCACGCGTCTGATGATGACTTTCTTGTACCGGTAGTGCAGGAATACAAAAAAGTACAGAAAAATGCTCTTCCGCTTGCATTATTGGTCCAGGATTTTCTCTCGCGTGAGTTCCTGTTGTTTCTTCGGAAGCCCAGGTATCGGTCTGTTTTCATAGTGAGTGTACATTGTTCATATTGTTAGCCAAATGCTCAATTGATTTTAAAGAACTATCAATATTTTCTAAGTTTAAAGGACAATCAATTTGTGTTTTGATAAAAATAAAAGGAGGGCTCAAACACAAACTAAAATACAAAGGAAAAGGATATATATGTGGATACTCAATAGGAGATGTTTTACCGTCTATTAATTTTTTTGGAAATAAAATGATTACATTTTTTCTCGCATTTTTGTGTTTCATTAAATTCATGGGCGAAGTTCTTTTAATTATTAATTCTCTAACAAATCAGATGATATTTCTATTCTAATTTCTGCCCTTGTCCATGTGAAGCAAAGTTTTTTACTTCCATCATATGCAATATGCAGTTGGAACTATTACCAGGTGTACAATTTTAATTCTAGATTGAATATTTTTACAAGTTGATCATGCTATTTTCAAAATATAGAAAATACATGTTTTGTGACATAGAATGTAATATACTGTTGTGTAACTACCCCGTGCGATGATTAGCCATGGTTAATTTGTGCTATGTATATGTGTTAGCCGATAGCATCTGGAAGCTGAGGTAGCGGCTACAACTGTTCTGTATATGTTGCTCGCCTACAAAACAGATTTCCACTAGCAGTTAATAAGCTGACAGTAGGGCATTTGAAAGTGTGATAGTGGACTGCAATATTCCTGTTAAGGAACTTCATTTGTAACTTGGTTCAACATTACTTTTTTTTTTGGCAAACAGAGCTTGGCTCTGGTGGTTAGGTCCCTTGTGGTGGAACCAGCCCATCCAAGTTTAAGTCCTAGACTTGACATGGGTGTTTGCATTTACCTAGATTTATTCCAGAATTTAACCGGCGCTATGCTTTCAGTGGTAGGTGACGTGCCCGTCAACAGCGGGGCGCCAGTGGTGAGTTCGTCAACATCAAGATATGCCGGCTCAGTCCCTCGGAGGTGCTCATAGGGGTAGGGTGTGCGTGCGTGCGTTTATAGGGGTGTTTGTACGTGCGTATTTATGAGCGTCTGCCGTTGTACTATGTTCTCAAAAAAAAACAATACTATTTTTGTGTTGGTGTTATTAAGAGTATCGCTAACTGGACCACACGTCTCCGTCTGCGACCGCGCGGTCGAAAAATGCGCCTGCGCCCCAGCCTAGCGGCCCGACCCACAGTGACCGGGATGTCCGCCTAGACGCAAACACGGACCAAATATATGCGTTGGATGCGTCTAGGCAGACGATGCGCGAACGCGACGTGTGACCGCTCGCTTTCCCACGGGCCCGCCTGGCAATGGGTGCGTGCCCGGCCTTTAAAAGGTGACCGACATCATCCCTGCCATCGCCCACACTACCGACACCTACGCTCCCACCCTCACCAGCGCGCGCCGTTGTATCACCATGGGGAAGAAGCACGACTCTGAGGCATCCGGTAGCGGGACGCGGACGAAAAGGGTGCCGCTCCTAGTCGACCTACCATGGCTCATGCATGATAACTCAATGCAGTGCCACCACTGGGGGCCGTGCACCTGCCCGGCGGTGGCTGGCAGCTCAGCTGCCGCCGGGTGCTTGTCTCGCCAGTGCCTCATCACGAACTGGAGAGGACTGACGCGATGGCCTACCACAACGAGGAGGCCAAGGACGACAGCGACGACTTCGTCGGCTACGTATTCTACGAGTGGCAAAAGGCCATGGGAAAGAGCCACAAGTTCCAGGCGCCGGACACGATGACCGACGATGAGATCGCGTGGCTCGGTGTCCCCATATAAGAGTTGGACCGACTGGTGCTTCCGCCGCTGCCCCGGTACGGCACCGACATCATGTCGTAGGGGCTCACGGAGGATGGGGCCCTCCAACAGGCGCTGCAAAACTCGGCCCCGTACCTGCCACCGCATCCACCTCCGTCATTCAACCCGTGGACTGCTCCACCTCCACCACCGCAGCGCCGGCGTACGCTTCGCCGGCTGCCAACTAGCCATGGCCAATACCGGATTTCGTAGTGATCGACAACGAGGACGAGCATTAGGCTAGGGTAGCAGGCGGTACATGCGCCTTTTAATTTTTTTATTTTCCTTTATTCACTATGTAAATTATGTTTCTCTTCAAACAGTGCAAAATTGCGTCGTGCGCTAGGGGCACCCCCAGCCAAACGGACCCGCGGTCGAATTCGATCATTTATGCCGTCGCAAATGGACGCGTGCAGCCACTTTCGAGCGTCCATTTTACGTCGTCCCGTTGGAGATGCCCTAAGAAAAAAAACTTGAAGAACTACCACAGTTCAGTTTATGAGTGTACACGTGATGAAAAGGAACAAAAACCTATCCACTAATTTGAATTTCTAGGCGGCAGTTAACAAAAGCCAAATAGACTGGGCTCTTTTGATTCAAAGGATTTTTCATAGGAATTGTGTAGGATTTAGTTCCTATGAGAAAATTTCCTATACATGTCGTTTGATTCATATGAACATATCCTATAGGAAAAAATCCTATAGGAATCTTGTAGTGTAATTTCTATAGGAAAAAAACATTAGCTCATACCTCATGGAAAAATTCCTTTGCTACAATCAAACAAACTTCATCTTCCTATAGGATTCAATTAGATATGCCATTCCAATCCTATACCTTTCCTATTCCTATGCTTTTTCCTATCCTTTAAATCAAAGGAGTCCTAAATGTGTTATCATCTGCAGGTCTACCCCATCTACAACGCAATGTCAAAACATACTGCAAGCGGCGAGGCAGAACTCGTCTGTCCACCTAGGGCACCTTTGGTATTTTGTATGGATTTCTTGCACCACTACATTTTTGCATTTTACCTCAGATATACAAGTTTATGTTTTGTTTAGCAAAAAAAATTACATGAGAGTGAAGGTCTTATGCACGGTACAAGAAAAGTGCGCACGTCATGGTCGACTGGAACAAGATAGGTGCTGAGTATGTGGGACCGTGCACTGGTGGTCAATGAGGGACTATATGCGTGAATACACACTAGAATACGCGGGACCGGCAGGGATCACGAGAAAGCTTGATGGTGGAGATAATATGATCATCTGGACCTCAGACCCAAAACGGATTTCCGAGACATAGACGCTTTATTGTAGTAGAGAAAAATAAGAGTATTTCCTTTGGCGATAGTGGGGCCGGCGTGTCAGTCAGATACCCTTTCTGCATCTTCCCCGACAGAACTCTTGGCAGTTTCTGCTGCAGTGCTCCAGCCGCCGCATCGCGCCGCCGCCGCCTCCCACCGGAGACCACGGCCGCCCCCGCGTCCTTCCGCTTCCCCGTTCCCCCGACGAAACCCTAGACCGCGGCTCGCGCGCTACCTCCTCGACGACGGCAGCAACAATGCCGCAGCACCCAGTGGCGGAACCAACCGTCCCTAAGCCTGAGATTCCGGCCGGCGGCGCAGCTTACTGGCAGCACCAGCAGGTAATCCATCGTTTCCCACCGATAGGAGAAGGTTTAATACGAATGGTCAATTAGCTTATCTCTCTGGATTGAATGTCTCGCTACCAGTTCTGGTAGATTTTCTGTTTCTTTGGTGACTATGCATGCTGGTCTTGGCTGTCTTTCATTAATGTTACGCATGTTCTGTTTCCTGGATCGATGAACGTCATTGATTCTGCATTTCACTTGTATAATTGTAGGTGTTACCATAACCAGTATGTGGCGGTCTTGGCTTGCATCACCTTTTTTGTTTGTGTTAAAAATGGCCTGTTGCCTTCTGAAAGCTTTCTGACCTGGAACTGGGATGATGCCCAACATCATAGATCTGTCTCTTGCATATGAAAGAAGTTTCTTACCTGTTATGTACGCAATTGCAAACAGTTGAGCACACTTTGCTACTCCCTCCGTGAATAAGTGTACACCTACATTTGTCCTAAGCCAAATCTATTCAAATTTAATTAATTTTACAGAAAAACGTAGCAACATTTATGGCACCAAATTAATTTCATGTCTGCGTTAAATAAAAGCTCAATATACCCTATTTCCTACAAACCTTGATGAACCTGAACGGAGCAAGGTTTCACAGATTCCGATAGCAAGTGTCTTTAGGAGCTATTCGGCTTATCAAACAGTTTACACCCGAGATATAGCATTTGTTCTTGCCACTCTCTGTAACTATTTTCTGTTTTGGATTTCCAAAGTCGTTCATTTGGCAGCTTCATGATGGGTTCATAATTTATGTTGCAGCAATGGGAGGACGAAGATAGGCTCAGCGCGCTGACTGATGATATTTTACTGTCTATCTTGGGGAGAGTCAGTTTATGTATGTCAGTAAGGACATGCGTGCTCTCTACACGGTGGAGGCATCTGCCTTGGTTGCTGCCTGAACTCAGCATCAGTGTCAAGGATTTCCTATCTGTTCCATGCCCTGAACCTATTGAGGCAAATGATATGGAGGAATTAGCTATGGCGTCTTTGACCAAAGTTACCAGGAGTTTCTTGGCTGATCAGCAAAGAGAGCGCACCATCTCAAGTCTGCACCTGAACCTCTACTTGATCAACGCTTTCTTGTGTGAAGTTGGTCCACTGGTAGGTGACGCGATCGGCAACGGTTTGTTGAAAGATCTGGATCTTAGCGTTCTTGATGAGACAGATCCTTTGGAACGTAGTGATGAGGATATGCTGAAGCGAGCTCAAGAAATAGATACTTTCTTCAGTGCCTACCCTAGTGTGCTCCACTGCCTCACAAAGCTCTCTCTGGAAAATGCAGATTTTGACAATTTGGACATGCACCATGTCTTGTTTGACTGCTGCAAGCAACTGAAGCATCTACGCCTTTTTTATTGTGATACTGGCACTTACTCTGTCTTTAGGATTGATGCACCAAACTCAAAACTTTGTGTTCTAGAAATCGATTGTTGTCGCTTTGAGAGAATCGAATTGGTATGCCTTCCGAAATTGGAGAAGTTCATATGCACTACTTGGATGGCATCTCAGCATATCCCAGTAATCTTGGGGTTTGTCCCATCTCTTGGGGAATTAGAACTCTCATATGGTGCACCATATGATCCGCGCCCATTTAGATTAAGTAAGCTTCTAAATGGAACAACAAGCATACACACTCTCACATTGGATTTCCAAGGAGAAAATGTAAGTACTTCTTATT
Organism: Lolium rigidum; assembly: GCF_022539505.1. Lineage (NCBI taxonomy): Eukaryota > Viridiplantae > Streptophyta > Magnoliopsida > Poales > Poaceae > Lolium > Lolium rigidum. The sequence goes on from NW_025899867.1 coordinate 429,404, forward strand.
CTTTGCTAGATGGTACTATTTTCTTTGTATTTATCATGTCGTCACAGCTATGGGAGCTTGTTACCGAACAAACATAGCTGTAAATTTCTTGATAATCTCATTTATATGCTTGCAAACTATTCATTTTTTTAATCCTGTGATTAGCTTTGGTTGCAACCTGAAATGGAAGAACTCCGCACCCCATTCAACAAGCTAAAGAAGCTGTATGTGTGTGGCATCTTTGTTGAATTCGACATGTTATGGATGACTGCCTTTCTCGTAGCAGCACAATCTGTCGAAAAACTACATGTTCAGGTGACCTCTTTGTCCGCATTTCTTTCCTTTTCTTGACATTTGGAGCTTTAGTTTTTCACAAGTTTTACCGGAATATATTGTTGAAAACTGGATTCCAGTTACATACATAATTAACTGGTCACACAAAAACAGGTATGGGAACATGCATGCGAGGTGGGCGAGTTCAGAGGTGGTAGCTTCCGTGTTAGAAGGGCTCCTCCGTGGGAAATGCGTTTCGACGGCTCAGAGAACAAGCTGCTGAAAGAGCTACAAATCGGTGGCTTTAGAGCACTAGAACAACAGTTTACATTCATAAGGTCCATGTTGGAGCGATCTCCCAACTTGCAGAAGATAATTCTCAGAGGAGACGGGCAATGCGACGACTGCGACGCCCTTGATGCATCACTCCGTCCTTCGAAATTTCCAAAGAAGGATGAGGAAGAAATGGTGGTTGAGAGGATTAGAAGCGGCATATTCTCGCCAGCGATAATTTTTGATGAAGACTGGTCCCTGAGCATCTGAGATTTGTTTTTACTCTTGTTACTGTTACCGCACATTTGCACTTGTGTTGACAGTGTCAAAAAGTAATCTCCATAGTTCACTTTGATCCAAACGACACTGGTAGTTTTACATGTTTCATCTGTTTATTTTAGGAGCACCTGAACTGGACACTGGCAGTTGTATACATTTCGTTTGTTGAGTTGTAGATCACCTGATCGAAGCAGCTGATGCTTTTTCGATGCCTGAACAGGGTGAGGCTTGTTTTAGTACGAATTGGTTGGTTAGCTTGTATCTAGGATGAATGTTTTGCATTTGGTGCCTAGTAGCTCTCATCCAATGGATCTTCTGGAGTGATCAACTGGTTCATGCTTGCGTTTCTGAATGTCTTTTGAGTAAGCTCATCTCTGCTTGTTTCATTCATGTTCAGCGTGTTATTGGCGCGTGTGAGCTCTGTGGCATGTCAGTTTCGTTTCTGAGTTGCATGTCATTGCTTCTGTTATCTTTTGGTCTTTTGATTTTGAGTCGATCTTGGCTTGTAGATGATGTCGGATTAACGAGGTGTACTTTTATACTACTACGTCAGAGAAAAACAGGCCCGGACGCTTTACTAACTGAGAAATAGTGGGGCCCGCGTATCAGTTAGATAACCCCTTCTGCGTCTTTCCCGACAGAACTCATCCCATTGATGCAAAACTGGTTGCAGCGCAGGAAGCAGAGTGTGCCAAGGCTGGGCAAGACAAGAAAAGGTGCAATTATCAGGGACAGGTAAACAAAACAGAAACTAGATAGATAGATAGATGGTTCTCATATGTCTTCACCTACTTGTCCTGGTCACAGTTTCGGTGATAGTTACACAATTTACTAGAGGCATATTGCCAATGTTATTTATGTCTTCATAGATTCATATATATCATTATACTTGTGGAGTTTAGGAGAGCTTGAGCCTTACACTTGTACATTTCATTTGTTAGGTTTATGACCTATGATTCCATATGACTTCACCTATTTCCAGACTTCACGTATTTGCTATCATTATAGTTTGAGACTTTCAGTGGCATGCTGTTACTATGACTGAAGTAAGTTTCAGACTTCACCCACTTGCTATGTTCATAGTGTCAGACTTTCATGGTAGTAGTTACTAGAGACATATTGCTAGTTGTTGTTTATGTCTGTTCTTCATGGCTTCTCATATGTCACCGCATCTGTTGCGTTTGGAAGCACTTTGCCCTACACTGGTAGTTTTATATTTTTCATCAGTTTAGTGTAAGAGCACTTGAGCCAAACACTGTTAGTTCTACACATTTTGTTTGTTGATTTCGAGATCAGGCGAGCCTTCACTGGCAGTTCTATGCATTTTGTCTGTTGACTTGGAGATCACATGAGCCAAAACATTGATGGATGTGTGTATATCTCAAGAGGGTGAGGCTAAAAGTGCAGAGTTGATAGGCCATGCCATTGCCAACAACCCTTCTTTCGTCGCCTATCAGACAGATCGAAGCTGCCAGGCACCATCACAAGCTGGCTTGTTTTCGTGTTGTGCCTTGACGAAGGTCATTGGTCGTGCTGTCTTTTTTTCTCTCCATATTTTGCATGTTGCCAGAACCAGTAGCACAAGCAGCAATCTCCGGTCCATAAAACCTGTGTTTTGCATAGCTAAAAGAGGGCTGTTTTATAAGCTCAAACGGTTGGGCAGCGAGTGACGGACGACAACGCCGGTGGAAACGAGACCAGGTTGGGTTCACGGACCATGAGCTTCCCTCCCTGCGCCCACAGCCTGCACCACCAACCCGTAGAGACACGCGCGCGTCCGGCAATATGAGTCATATGACGCCACACCTGCAGCTGCTGATAATCCACTCCCACGACCTCTCTGCCAAATCTTAGTTGCTCCGTCCATAGTTTACTCCGTCTGGATTTCTTTCTTGTGTCACCGGCCCAAAGCATTTAGACATACATATAATCCATGCCACTGTTTCCACTAAATCTCCTACTATCTTCTTTTGCTATTTAATACTTCCGTTCCTAAAAAAGTTTCGCAACATTTTCTAAATACGGATGAATCTATAGCTAAAATATGTCTATATACCTTCGCAATGGAGGGAGTATCATATTAAATCCTCATCTACACAAATACAGTTACTAGGTTGATCCACAACCAAATAAAATGATGAAGTATTGTTACAAATATCAAACTGTTGGTGAATTTAGTTACAACTTTGAATTAGCGGAATTAGTTACAAATTATCTGAACTTTGTGGAAAAAAAATATTGGAACTATATGGATATCCACAACTAACGCACATTACAAAATTTTAGCTAGTAATTTTACCTATTCAGTAACTAAATGGGTCCATAATCCTATAGCACCTGTCAGAGGAGAAAAACAGGTTCAGCATACTGACGGATGATATTTTACTGCCCATCCTAGGGAGAGTCGATGTAAGAACAAGTGTGCTTTTTACACGGTGGAGGCATCTTCCTTGGTTGATGCCAGAACTCAACATTGTTGTCAAGGATTTCCTATCCGTTCCATGCGCTAAGAGCATCTCTAGCAGAGCCTATAAACACGTGAACTTAAAACTCGGAGTTCAGTTCACCGAACTCGTGTTTACGGGTTAAAAAATGGCTGGCGCAGAATAGAGCCCGTAAACCAAAACTGTAAATCTGTTTTACAGTTTTGGTTTACGGGCTCTGTTCTACGCCAGCGGCTTCCGAACCCGTAAAGGTAGGATTTTTCATAGAATTCATATGCAAGACATACAACAATCAATCATAATTAATCAAAAATCATCCAAATTATTACAACACATGAAAAAATGTCTGAACCAAATTATTACAACGGTTTTCGGAAAATTGAACAAATGAAAAATGTCCCAACCAAATTACAAAAATTCTCAGAAAATTGAACAAATGAACAAATGTTTCAAAAATGATACATGTCACACATAAATGAATGGAATGGTCAGATCAAACGCGATGGTCATGTCGCTGCCAGTGGTGCATTTTCAGATCATAAACGAGTTGGGCATGGGTACTGGCATTCTCAATCTACCTATGTGTTTCAAGGAAAGCTCCAATGCGATCCGGATTGCGTTGGGGTTCCACTTGGGTGCCAACGTTGTCACTGAAGCAAGACAAGCTTAACTCTCTTTCATCCTCGATGATCATATTGTGAAGAATCACACAACATGTCATGATGTTCACAAGGTTTTTTTGTCCCAAAACCGGGCTAGGCCACGAACAATGGCAAACTTTGCTTGCAAAACTCCGAAAGCTCTCTCAATGTCATTGTGAGCTGCTTCTTGCGATTTGCAAAATTCAGCTTCTATTCTGTTTTGCGATCCTTCACAGACTTCACAAAAGTTGCCAATCCGGATAGATGCCACCGATCAGGTAATATCCTATTGAGTATTCATTGGTCATGACCTTGTAATTGCAAGTGGGTGCTTCCCCATTTGCTGTTTTGGCAAACAAAGGGGATCTTTGAAGCACGTTGATGCCATTGAGTGTTCCCGGCAGCCAAAAAACAATGCCAAATCCACAAATCGTGTGATGCGACGGCCTCAAGTACAATGGTAGCATCTTTGCTCTTTCCACAGTACATGTCATGTCATGCCTTGGGACAATTCTTCCATGTCCAATGCATACAATCAAGACTACCAAGCATGCCAGGCCAACCTCTTTTCTCATTTATCTCCATCAATCCTTTTGTGTCATCCTCATTGGGAGCTCGTAGATAGGTTGGCCCAAACAACTTGATAATCATGCGAGCAAACCTACGAACCGACTCCGTGGTAGTATCTTCGCCAATTCGAAGATACTCGTCGGTGTGTCCGCTGGGATGCTGAAAGGATCGTATGCCGCACCTAGAGGGGGGTTAATAGGTGCTAACCAATTTTTAGTTCTTTTTCAATTTATGCTTGACACAAAGGTAAATTCTCTAGATATGCAACTATGTGAATTTACCTATATGACAAGATCAACTACTAAGCAATATATAGCTAGACAATATATAGGGAAGCTAATAAGGATAGAGGTAACCGAGAGTGGAGCACGCAGAGACACAGAGATGATTCCCGTAGTTCCTTCCTTTTGACAGGAAGTACGTCTACGTTTGGAGGAGTGTGGTCGCTATGAAAGCTAGACCAACGCCACAAAGGCTTCACTCAGGTCTCCTGTGAGCAACGCCACAAAGGCCTAGCCCACTTCCACTAATGGATTTCCTCGAGGAGGAAATCGGGCCTTTACAAGGTTCTCGGGGCACACATCCACAACCGAATTGGAGGCTCCCAATATCTGTAACAACACAACAACAAGAAGAACAAATCAACCAAACAACTAGGGTTTCCAAAAGAGGAACACTAGCAAAGGGACCCTCAAGCATATGAGGGGGAAATGCAAATCGCTTCGGTGAAGATGTAGATCAGGTTCTTCTCCTTTGATTCTCCAAAGATTAAGAGCTTTGGATGGCTGGAGGAGGAGGAGATCTTGTGATTCTTGTGTTTCTTGAGGTGGCTCTAATGGTGGATGAACTTGGCAAAGAATGAGCAGCTTGTCCCAATGAGTTCCGGCTGTAGGGGCCGGAAGTTCCGGTTGGATCCCATCGCGTTTGAGAAGAAGCTGGAGCGAGTGCAGGCGGAACAAGGGCGGAACTTCCGGCCAAGTTCCGTCCTACTTCCGGAATCGGGAGAAAAAAACCCCTGGAACATACTGTAAGCAAAAACGCCGTTTTCGGAACTTGGCCGGAAGTAGGGTGGAAGTTCCGCTGGCCAGAACTTCCGGCCTACTTCCGCCGTGCTTCTTCGGAGAAATCCACGGAGGTGCTATTGTCTGGAGCATCTGGGCGGAACTTCCGCCTGCTGAGGCTGGAACTTCCGCCAGGAGCAAACAAGCAGCAATAGTTCCAGTTTTGACAGATGTGTCCACCAGCCATGTATGTAGAATAAGACCATGTACATGTCTACAACAACATACATAAATATGTACCTGTGTTGACATCAAACACACAAAACCCAAAAGGGCGGGAAATGTTCTTTCAGATGCCATACGCAATCACCCTCATGGCAGCCGAGATTTTTTGAAACGGGCTGAAACCCATCACGCCGGCAGCATTTCTACGTTGCTTGAAGTAATTCGAATTGGCTTCTGATACGTCTCAAACGTATCTATAATTTCTTATGTTCCATGCTACTTTATTGATGATACTCACATGTTTTATACACATTATATGTCATTATTATGCATTTTCCGGCACTAACCTATTGACGAGATGCCGAAGAGCCGATTGTCTGTTTTCTGCTGTTTTTGGTTTCAGAAATCCTAGTAAGGAAATATTCTCGGAATTGGACGAAATCAACGCCCAGGATCTTATTTTTCCACGATGCTTCCAGAAGTCCGAAAGGGAAACGAAGTGGGGCGACGAGGCGGCGACACGCCAGGGCGGCGCGGCCCACCCCCTGGCCGCGCGGCCCTGTTGTGTGGGCCCCTCGCGTCGCCCCTAAACCTACCTCTCCGCCTATAAGAAGCCTTCGTCGATAATAACTCCAGGACCGAGAGCCACGATACGGAAAACCTTCCAGAGATGCCGCCGCCGCCAATCCCATCTCGGGGGATTCAGGAGATCGCCTCCGGCACCCCGCCGGAGAGGGGAATCATCTCCCGGAGGTCTCTTCATCGCCATGATCGCCTCCGGATCGATGTGTGAGTAGTCCACCCCTGGACTATGGGTCCATAGCAGTAGCTAGATGGTTGTCTTCTCCTCATTGTGCTATCATGTTAGATCTTGTGAGCTGCCTATCATGATCAAGATCATCTATTTGTAATGCTACATGTTGTGTTTGTTGGGATCCGATGAATATTGAATACTATGTCAAGTTGATTATCAATCTATCATATATGTTATTTATGTTCTTGCATGCTCTCCGTTGCTAGTAGAGGCTCGGCCAAGTGATACTTGTGACTCCAAGAGGGAGTATTTATGCTCGATAGTGGGTTCATGCCTCCATTAAATGCGGGACGATGACGGAAAGTTCTAAGGTTGTGGATGTGTTGTTGCTACTAGGGATAAAACATCGATGCTTTGTCTAAGGATATTTGTGTTGATTACATTACGCACCATACTTAATGCAATTGTCTGTTGTTTACAACTTAATACCGGAGGGGTTCGGATGATAACCCGAAGATGGACTTTTTAGGCATAGATGCATGTTGGATAGCGGTCTATGTACTTTGTCGTAATTCCCCGATTAAATCTCATAGTACTCATCATGATATATGTATGTGCATTGTTATGCCTTCTTTATTTGTCAATTGCCCAACTGTAATTTGTTCACCCAACATCTGTTTATCTTATGGGAGAGACACCACTAGTGAACTGTGGACCCCGGTCCTATTCTTTACATCTGAAATACAATCTATTGCAATTGTTCTTTACTGTTCTTCGCAAACAATCATCATCATCCACACTATACATCTAATCCTTTGTTTTCAGCAAGCCGGTGAGATTGACAACCTCACTGTTACGTTGGGGCAAAGTACTGTGATTGTGTTGTGCAGGTTCCACGTTGGCGCCGGAATCCCTGGTGTTACGCTGCACTACACTCCGCCGCCATCAACCTTCAACATGCTTCTTGGCTCCTACTGGTTCGATAACCTTGGTTTCTTACTGAGGGGAAACTTGTTGTTGTGCGCATCACACCTTCCTCTTGGGGTTCCCAACGGACGTGTTAACTACGCGCAATCAAGCTCTTTTTCTGGCGCCGTTGCCGGGGAGATCAAGACACGCTGCAAGGGGAGTCTCCACTTCCAATCTCTTTACTTTGTTTTTGTCTTGCTTTGTTTTACTTTATTTTATTTACAACTTTGTTTGCTGCACTAAATCAAAAACACAAAAAAATTAGTTGCTAGTTTTACTCTATTTACTATCTTGTTCTCCATATTGAAAACACAAAAAAATTAGTTACTTGCATTTACTTTATTTACCTTTTGTTTATTTCATCATGTTTCCTCCTAAGTACACTCTAAAAGACATACCGGTAGGACGTGGGTCTATCATTGGGAGAGATAATATAGAATATTTTTTCACTCATGTTAGTACAGCTGAAGATTTTGAAGATAGACACTTGGTAGAACTTGCTCCTACTTATGAAATTGTTGTTGCTTCTTTAGTACACATGTTGGAAACTAAATTTGTTAATCTCAATCCTATAATTCAACATATGTTTCTTACACTCGGTGATATGGAAGAAGGAGAAAAGAAAGATTTTGTTTTAGAAACCCTTCTCAAAGAATTTGGTGGTGTAGCAAGAGAGGCTAGACAGGTCTTTACTAAATATAAGATGCTTGGCTCTTATACCAACTTTGCTAGTACACTTGAAAAGATGGACATGGATAGAATAAGGTACACTAATAATATTAATGATGGTGGGGAGATTTAGACAACAATACCTTGTAAGCTCCTAGGAATGCATGAAGCTCTAGAAAATAACTATGGTTGGCTTGTTCCCGAAAATTTGTTTGATGAGGATAGCAAGCCTAAGTATAATGAAAAAGGAGCCTCTGAAACTTACATAGATAAGATAAAATGCATAGTTGAGAAAGCTCCAAACCCCCTGTTGATGCTTCGTCTCTTGATAATACTTGATTCACACTTTCTGCGCCTAGCTGAAAGGCGTTAAAGAAAAGCGCTTATGGGAGACAACCCATTATTTTACTTCTGCACTTTGTTTTATATTTGAGTCTTGGAAGTTGTTACTACTGTAGCAACCTCTCCTTATCTTTATTTTATTGCATTGTTGTCCAAGTAAAGTCTTTGATAGTAAAGTCAATACTAGATTTGGATTACTGCACAGAAACAGATTTCTTGCTGTCACGAATTTAGATCTGCCTCTCTGTAGGTAACTCAGAAAAATCTACCAATTTACGTGCGTGATCCTCAGATATGTACGCAACTTTCATTCAATTTGGGCATTTTCATCTGAGCAAGTCTAGTGCCTCTTTAAAATTTGTCTTTACGGACTGTTCTGTTTTGGCAGATTCTGCCTTTTATTTCGCATTGCCTGTTTTGCTGTGTTGGATGGATTTCTTTGTTCCATTAACGTCCAGTAGCTTTGTGCAATGTCCAGAAGTGTTAAGAATGATTATGTCACCTCTGAACATGTGAATTTTTGATTATGCACTAACCCTCTAATGAGTTTGTTTTGAGTTTGGTGTGGAGAAAGTTTTCAAGGGTCAAGAGAGGAGGATGATACAATATGATCAAGAAGAGTGAAAGGTCAAAGCTTGGGGATGCCCCGTGGTTCATCCCTGCGTATTTTAAGAAGACCCAAGCGTCTAAGCTTGGGGATGCCCAATGCATCCCTTCTTCATCGACAACTTATCAGGTCACCTCTAGTGAAACTATATTTTTATTCTGTCACATCTTATGCGCTTTACTTGGAGCGTCTGTTTGCTTTTGTTTTTGTTTTTGTTTTTGTTTGAATAAGATCGGATCCTAGCATTCTTTGTGTGGGAGAGAGACACGCTCCGCTGTTTCATATGAACACATGTGTTCTTAGCTTTATCTTTAATGTTCATTGCGAAAGTTGAACTATTTCATTCATTGTTATATGGTTGGAAACGGAAAATGCCGCATGTGGTAAATGGTTTAATGTCTTGAATAATGTGATACTTGGAAATTGTTTTGCTCATATAGATCATGTTTAAGCTCTTGCATCATGTACCTTGTACCCATTAATGAATAACTACATAGAGCTTGTTAAAATTTGGTTTGCATGATTGATCTCTAGAGTCTAGATATTTTCTGGTTAAGGTGTTTGAACAACAAGGAGACAATATAAAGTCTTATAATAGATACAATATGTTCATATGTGAGCTTTGCTGCACCTTTTATACTTGAGTTTGCTTCAAACAACCTTGCTAGCCTAGCCTTGTATCGAGAGGAATTCTTCTCATGCATCCAAATCCTTGAGCCAACTACTATGCCATTTGTGTCCACCATACCTACCTACCACATGGTATTTCTCCGCCATTCCAAATTACATTACTTAGTGCTACCTTTAAAATTCTATTCTTTGTCTTTGCAATATATAGCTCATGGGACAAATAGCCTTAAAAACTATCGTGGTGAAGAATATGTACTTATGTGTCTTATTTCTTAATAAGTTGCTTGTTGAGCGGTAACCATGTTTCTGGGGACGCCATCAACGTTTACCTTTGTTGAATATCATGTGAGTTGCTATGCATGTTCGTCTTGTCTGAAGTAAGGGAGATTTTCATGATCAAATGGTTTGAGTATGCATAATGTTAGAGAAGAACATTGGGCCGCTAACTAAAGCCATGATTCATGGTGGAAGTTTCAGTGTGGACAACTAATCCTCAATCTCTTATGAGAAAATTAATTGTTGTTGAATGCTTATGCATTAAAGAGGAGTCCATTATCTGTTGTCTATGTTATCCCGGTATGGATGTCTAAGTTGAGAATAATCAAAAGCGAGAAATCCAATGCGAGCTTTCTCCTTAGACCTTTGTACAGGCGGCATAGAGGTACCCCTTTGTGACACTTGGTTGAAACATATGCTATGCAATGATAATCCGTGTTAATCCAAGCTAATTAGGACAAGGTGCGAGCACTATTAGTATACTATGCATGAGGCTTGCAACTTATAAGATATCTTATACATAACACATATGCTTTATTACTACCGTTGATAAAATTGTTTCTTGTTTTCAAAATGAAAAGCTCTAGCACAAATATAGTAATAATTGCTTCCCTCTGCGAAGGGCCTATCTTTTACTTTGTTGTTGAGTCAGTTTACCTATTCTATCTATCCCAGAAGCAAACACTTGTGTCAACTGTGTGCATTGATTCTTACATATTTACCTATTGCACTTGTTATATTACTTTGTGTTGACAATTATCCACGAGATAAATATGTTGAAGTTGAAAGAAACCGCTGAAACTTATATCTTCCTTTGTGTTGCTTCAATGTCTTTACTTTGAACTTATTGCTTTATGAGTAACTCTTATGCAAGTCTTATTGATGCTTGTCTTGAAAGTATTATTCATGAAAAGTCTTTGCTATATGATTCATTTGTTTACTCATTATCTTCATCATTGTTTCGAATCGCTGCATTAATCTCATATGCTTACAATAGTATGATCAAGATTATGATAGCATGTCACTTCAGAAATTATCTTTGTTATCGTTTACCTACTCGAGGGCGGGTAGGAACTAAGCTTGGGGATGCTTGATACGTCTCAAATGTATCTATAATTTCTTATGTTCCATGCTACTTTATTGATGATACTCACATGTTTTATACACATTATATGTCATTATTATGCATTTTCCGGCACTAACCTATTGACGAGATGCCGAAGAGCCAGTTGTTGTTTTCTGCTGTTTTTGGTTTCAGAAATCCTAGTAAGGAAATATTCTCGGAATTGGACGAAATCAATGCCCAGGATATTATTTTTCCACGAAGATTCCAGAAGTCCGAAAGGGAAACGAAGTGGGGCGACGAGGCGGCGACACGCCAGGGCGGCGCGGCCCACCCCCTGGCCGCGCGGCCCTGTTGTGTGGGCCCCTCGCGTCGCCCCTAAACCTACCTCTCCGCCTATAAGAAGCCTTCGTCGATAATAACTCCAGGACCGAGAGCCACGATACGGAAAACCTTCCAGAGACGCCGCCGCCGCCAATCCCATCTCGGGAGATTCAGGAGATCGCCTCTGGCACCCTACCGGAGAGGGGAATCATCTCCCGGAGGTCTCTTCATCGCCATGATCGCCTCCGGATCGATGTGTGAGTAGTCCACCCCTGGACTATGGGTCCATAGCAGTAGCTAGATGGTTGTCTTCTCCTCATTGTGTTATCATGTTAGATCTTGTGAGCTGCCTATCATGATCAAGATCATCTATTTGTAATGCTACATGTTGTGTTTGTGGGGATCCGATGAATATTGAATACTATGTCAAGTTGATTATCAATCTATCATATATGTTATTTATGTTCTTGCATGCTCTCCATTGCTAGTAGAGGCTATGGCCAAGTTGATACTTGTGACTCCAAGAGGGAGTATTTATGCTCGATAGTGGGTTCATGCCTCCATTAAATCTGGGACAGTGACAGAAAGTTCTAAGGTTGTGGATGTGCTGTTTCTACTAGGGATAAAACATCGATGCTTTGTTAAGGATATTTGTGTTGATTACATTAGGCACCATACTTAATGCAATTGTCTGTTGTTTACAACTTAATGCTGGAGGGGGTTCGGATGATAACCTGAAGGTGGACTTTTTAGGCATAGATGCATGCTGGATAGCGGTCTATGTACTTTGTCGTAATGCCCTGATTAAATCTCATAGTACTCATCATGGTATATGTATGTGCATTGTTATGCCTTCTTTATTTGTCAATTGCCCAACTGTAATTTGTTCACCCAACATCTGTTTATCTTATGGGAGAGACACCACTAGTGAACTGTGGACCCCGGTCCTATTTGTTCTTTACTGTTCTTCGCAAACAATCATCATCATCCACACTATACATCAAATCCTTTGTTTTCAGCAAGCCGGTGAGATTGACAACCTCACTGTTACGTTGGGGCAAAGTACTGTGATTGTGTTGTGCAGGTTCCACGTTGGCGCCGGAATCTCTGGTGTTGCGCCGCACTACACTCCGCCGCCATCAACCTTCAACGTGCTTCTTGGCTCCTACTGGTTCGATAACCTTGGTTTCTTACTGAGGGAAAACTTGCTGCTGTGCGCATCACACCTTCCTCTTGGGGTTCCCAACGGACGTGTTAACTACGCGCAATCAGCTTCGCATGCCTTGACGATTTTGACGAACAAACTACGGCGCATGCGATACCTTCTACAAAATAGATGAGGGGGATAGGTAGGTACCTCGGCGAAGTAGTCCCCCATCAGTTGCTCGTGGCCGAGGAGGCGATTCCGTTGGATGTGGTTCCGGCCCATCACCGACCCGCGCCTCCGATTTAGCAGCTTCGCGCGGTCATCCAGCTCCTTGACGGAGAGAAGGAGCATGGTGGCCTCTATCTCGTCATCCTGGAGCAGCTCGTCGAGGTCGGAATCGTCCGAACTCGACGAACCTGATAGATCAACATCGACGAACTCGTCACCCGAGCTCATCCTTGATTCATACGGCGCGGCGGCGAAGGCACCCGGAGTTGGGCAAGGAACCGCGGGCGGGGTGCGGGGCGACCTGCGGTAGCTCCGGATGCCGAGCTCGGGCGAATTGGGCTGTGCGGCGGCGACAGAGTGTGGTGGCAGCGCGGGGAGGGAGAGAGCGAGCAGTTGCGTCAGCTGAAATTTCAGAGCGCCCTAGATATGGATACACCGTTCGGTTCGCTCGAGCGACCCCTACAAATACAGGCCGATTTGGATTTTCGGTCTCAGCCCGAAAAAAATTCAGTTTCGCGTTGTTTACAGTAACTGATTGGCGCCATTTTTCAGCCCGAAGCCGTAAACTGGCAGTTATTTTTCGGTTTTGGCCCTTTTACGGACTCTGCTAGAGATGCTCTAACTTTATCGAGGCAAATGATATGGAGGAAGTGCAATGCTGTCTTTGGCCAAAGCAACGAGGAGTTTCTTGGCTAATCAACGGGGGTTTCATCGACATATTTGGTGTAGGCCGACGTGGTGCCCGTTGATGGCGGGGAGGATGTGGCCGCGTCGCGGGTGGAAGCCGAGCTGGTGCACGTCGACGACGAGGAAGACACGACCGCGTCGCCGGTGGAGGCCGGCGTGGTGCCCGTTGACGGAGAGAAGGACGTGACCACGTCATCGGTAGAGGCCGAGCTGGTGCCCATCAACGATGAGGAAGACGCGACAGCACCGGGGTTGGAGGCTGGTGTGGTGTTCGTTGACGGTGAGGAGGACGTGACCGCGACGCAGGTGGAGGCCGATGTGGTTCCCGTTGACGGCCATGAGGAAGTGACTGCGTCCCTAGTGGAGGCCGACATGGTGCCCAGTGGCGCAGCTAGCCAAGATCTGATGGAGGCGAAATTCAAAATCTGTAAGTTTGGGAAGCAAAAGGTTAAAAATCCCATTTAAGCCTATCCCCCAAAAAACAACTTCAGAGAATGGTCAAAAGCTGAAGGGGGCGATGCCCCCCCCCCCCAGATGCACATAGTTGGGGCGAGGATGTCGCCACCGCGGTGCGGCGAAGGTCGTGGTGCACATCCCCGCGGCGAGCAAAAAGAGGAGGACTACGTGAAGCTTGGCCATTGTACGTGGGTGTGGGAAGCTTCGAGCTGAAACCGAGAAGAGAAGAGTGGTACGGCGAGGTGGTCTACAACTCATCAAGTGTTGCTTTTGAGAGACTTGAGGTGGTCTGGCTTCCGAAATTGGAGAAGCTCTGCTGGAACTCGAGGTGTCCCTTTAACATTTGGTTTTGTCCCGTCTCTTGGGGAATTAGAACTCTTATATATTGTGCAATATGCGATCAACCTGCATTTAAATTAAGTGAGCTTCTACATGGAACTAGGGATGGCACCCGCAGGGTATCGGTGCGGGTCGAGCCATCCCATACCCGTACCCGTCGTCGTCAATATTACCCGTCACGTGTACCCATACGCTCAATGGGTACAAGTTTTTTTCATACCCATCACCCGACAGGGTAACTAGGTACCCGCGGGTAAAAATACCCGCGCTCACAACACAACGAAATGATAAAAAATTTGTACATAACAACATTAACTATAATTTATAAAACAACATATTATAAATATCAACACATAATTATGAACAAAAGCGTATTATTAACAAAAACATATTCTCATAAAGAGTAACACTTGCCCATAAGCAACAACACATCAGAATGTGATCACGTATAGTATATGAACACTGCAACAGTCACATGACAGGTGGTGCAACGATGCTAAATAGGGGTCTAATCATCACTAACCTTCCACCCATTGTGAGACAGAGAAGTGTGAGGTTCATCCCAGTTGTGAATGTGTGATTAGAACGAAAATTAAGTACGTTAGAATATCATGTTGAAGCACTAGTCACGTTTTGAGTAAGTAAATGGGTATACGGGTATGGCTTCTACCATCTCATACCCGTACCCACTATGCTCGATAGGTATGATATTTCCCATTTACATACCCATGGGTAATTTTTTTGTTGCATACATGTACTCCTAATGGGTTTTTACTTTTTACCTGACGGGTACACGGGTCATGGCTACCCATTGCCATCCCTACATATATACTCACATTTGATTTCCAAGGATAAAACGTAAGTTCTAGTTTATTTTCGCAAAGTGGTCACATTTTTTTTTTGTATTTATCATGTTGTCACAGCAATTAGAGTTATCCCTTAAAGAAAAACCTATCGGACTTACATCGCTGGGAATAATCATAGCTGTAAATTCTTTGATAATCTTATCTCTGTGCTTGTGAGTTGATCATTCTTGCTTATTTATTTTCTCATCAGCTCTGGATGAAACCTGAAATGATGCAACTCTGTACATCTTTCAAGAAGCTAAGGAAGCTGCATGTGCGCGGTACCCGTACAGATAGACAAATATGATTATCTGCAGATTTATTCAGTGCCGGAATTCGACCTGCTATTAATGTGGGTTTAGCTCTGCTAGCTTTAGCTGCAACTATCTTCCGACTCTCTACTTGTTCGTTGCCCGACGCGGCTCTGCCTCTGCCTGCCTGGCACTAAAGCATCTATAGATTGAGGAAAAGCCTATGTACCATCATCCGTCCTCTAAGATTTGCCTTCTGCCTCTTAAGGCCTTTCTTGCGGTTGCACCTTCTGTGAGATGTTACAAATTGAGATATGGATTGTCCCTTTTTTTTCTCCTAAATTATGTTTTCTTTCTTTTCTTCTCTGCATTCAGGGCTTCAATTTTATCAGTATGCTGTTTAATACTGATATCTAACTACATTTGTAATGATTTCCGCACCAAATATAGGTATGGTTACATCCATGTGATGGGCCGACAAGTTCAGAGAGCAGCAGTCCTTCTCTGAAACAAGAACTCCTCAGTGGAAGATGGACTTCAACGACTCCAAGAACTGGTTGTTGAAAGAGCTAGAATTCATTGGCTTTAGGTTACTAGAACAACGGTTCATATTTATAAGATCCGTGCTAGAGTGATCTCCCAACTTGCAGAAGATAGTTCTCAAAGGAGATGAGCAATGCGGCTTGTGTAGTGCCCTTGATGCACCATCTCTACCTTCCAAGTTCCCGAAGAGCAAAGATGAACAAGTACTGGAAAACACAAAACAATACTACGCCCAAATTACTGAAAAATCTATTGTTGAAGATACATGTCATGATGTATCTAATAACATTGTAGATGTTGATATCTTTTTTCTAAAAACTTGGTTAAAGCTTATACTGCTTAACTTTTGAAGAAAAAAAATTTACACCTTGTTCTACGGAACAGAGGTAGTATGTCATGCATCGATTCGACCAGTCAAGTGAAACTCTTCATGTTCGTATCAATTTGGACATCGGTCAACTGAAGTTAACAGGTCGACGGCAAAACAGAGTCGCAGGCAGTTGGATGCCATGACAATCTATATATACAACACAACACAAAAAAGAACACAATCCCCATTGCCATTGGCATACATGTTCTGACGAATCTGACGTAATTAGATGTGTATCATCATGCTAACTATGGAGCGGGCACATCGATCATCTCAAAACCCTAAAAAGAACGGGGAGCATCACAGCAAGATAATCGTCTCAACTAGTCATGATCACCACAGCGTCCAGACCCCGTCCGGCGTGCCCCAGAACACGTCCGCCGGAGACGTGTAGAGCTCAGGCGCTGTGTAGGCGGCCGCCAGCCACCACAGCGCGTCCTCCTCGTCGGCGTCCAGGCACTGCGGCGGAGGCGTGTACGTCGACAGCAGCTCGTACCGGCCGCCGTCGGTCGGGTCCCACGTCCTGTATCCGAAAGGCGAAACCTCCGTGTTATCCCCGTGCCACGTCGCTGCAGGTTTTGGTTCTGGGCAGGGCAAGTCGCCGTCGCCGATGACGATGGGCGGCGCCGTCGTGCCGCCGTTCTTGGACGCCGTGTGGGCACCGTAGAGTAGTAGGCTGTCCTCTGTTTCGGAGCGCCGTGTCCCGTGGCTGTTCTTGGACGCCGCGCTGCCGCCGACGAGTTTGGCAGGTTCGCCGGACGATTTAGCCGCCGTCGCCCCGGCGCGCTCGATGATTTGTCCGGCCAGCGCGTCCTCGTCTTCGATGATGGTTTTGCCGCGCCTGGTCGCTGGCGGAGCCTCCGGGTGACCGGAGGATGCCTTCCTCTTGCAGGACACCGCCGTAGTCGTGCGGAGGTCGGCGCGGTGCTGCTGGTCGTGGGGACGGAAGGCGAGGTGGTCACCGGCTTGAGCCATCGATCCGAACCGGCCGAGGACTCGACCGAGTGCCTAAACGCTGGCCAGAAGACGATCGAGCAATGGCCAGAAGATGGTAACTCGCGTTGGCTTGGATTGGACATTGGAGCCCCGGCGGCGCCTCTTTTATGATGGTCTTGGGAGCCGGACTTGCATGATCGTGCAAGTCCAAGACGAACTCGGATTGTTCTCTCCGAGTCCAAGATGGATTCAGAGAGGATACGGTAGTCGGTGCACGCATGATCGTACCAACACGGAGTCCATGGATCGGCCGGTTAATTTTGCTGTTACAGTGTATATCTTCATACGCTACGAAAAAGGTTTTACAGTGTGTATCATCTTGCCTTTTCTGGATGTACACATGGCTGTGGAAATAAACTGGCTCTCGCTCACAAGAATGATTTTAAATGCATTCGGAAGTATATACTCCCTCCGACGCATAAAAAGTTGCTCAACTTTTTTTTAGATATAACTAAAACATGTGTGTGTATCTAAACAAAGTTGAGAAACTTTTTACGGAGAGTATGAGATTTGTGTTTGTTGTTTGCTATTACAATTACCTATGTATTTTGTGATAGCATTTTGTACAGTATATGTAGAAAACCTGAACAGAATCATCTTAATATCCTTATTTCAGGCACCTGCTGCAAATGCAACTATCAATTATTTTTGGTCGACAATTGACCTTTAGGAACTAATTTTCTCTCTTTACTTAGGCAAAGACAATAAGCCCCCACGACAGAGGCAAGTAATTAAGCCGTTAATCAAATACATCAAGAGCCCCCATGCACGGATAAGGCTCAAAACAACTAGTACTGCTTTGATCGTAACTAATCCAAATAACTAGGATCACAATCAAATACATCAAGAGCTCCCGTTTCTGGACTGAACGCGCGACGAAACACCAATCCAAGTTACAAACAAAGATCAGACTAAACCAAAAGTAGCGCATAATAAGATTTTTGTGCCAAGTGTATGAAATTGAACTCTGAAGATTACTCTTTGACACGGTCCTGGTGACAACTGACAAGAGCAAAAACAAATCTCAGATGCTCAGTGACCAGTCTTCATCAAAAATTATCTCTGGCGAAAATATGCCGTCTCTGATCCTCTCAACCACCATTTCTTCCTCATCCTTCTGCGGAAATTTCGAAGGATGGAGGAGCGATGCATCAAGAGGTCTGCAGTCGTCGCATTGGTCATCTCCTCTGAGAATTATCTTCCGCAAGTTGGGAGAGCGCTCCAACATGGATCTTATGAATGCGAACTGTTGTTCTAGTGCTCTAAAGCCATCGATTTCTAGCACTTTCAGTAGCCTGTTCTCGGAGCCATTGAAGCGCATTTCCCACTGAGGAGTGCTTCTGTCACGGTAGACATCACCTCTGAACTCGCCCACATCACATGCATGGTTCCATACCTGGAATCCAGATTTCAATAATTTCCCATAAAAATTTGTGAAATGCAAAAGCTTCAAATGTGGACAAGAGGAAAGAAATACGGACAAAGACCTCACCTGAATATGTAGTTTTTCGATAGATGGTGCTGCTACGAGAAAGGCCGTAATCCATATAATGTCAAATTCCACAAACACGCCACACACGGACAGTTTCTTTAGCTTGTTGAATGCGGTGCAGAGTTCCTCCATCTCAGGTTGCAACCAAAGCTGATCACAGATTTTTTTGTAAGAAGAATAGTTTTCAAGCACATAAATGAGATTATAAAGGAATTTACAGCTATGTTTGTTCTGTACCATGCATAAGCACATTCATCATATAACTCTCATAGCTGTGATGACATGAATACAAAGAAATTGAGTACCGTTTCCCAAGAAATAAAAATAATACTTACATTTTCTCCTTGGAAATCCAATGTGAGATAGTGTATGCTTGTTGTGCCATGTAGCAGCTCACTTAATTTAAATGGGCATCGGTCATATGATTTACCCCATGAGAGCTCTAATTCCCCGAGAGATGGGACAAACCCAAAGGTTACTGGGACATGCTGAGATACCCAAGTAGTGCATATGAACGTCTCCAATTTCGGGAGGCAGACCAATTCGATTCTCTCAAAGCGGCACTTGTCGATGTCTAGAACACAAAGTTTTGAGTTTGGTGCATCAATCTTAAAGACAGTGAAAGTGCCAGTATCACAATAACAAAGGCTTAGATGCTTCAGTTGCTTGCAGCAGTCAAACAAGACATGGTGCATGTCCAATTTGTCGAAGCCTGCATTTTTCAGAGAGAGCTTTGTGAGGCAGTAGAGCACACTAGGATAGGCACGGAAGAAAGTATCGATCTCTTGAGCTCGCTGCAGCATATCCTCGTCACTGCAGTCCAAAGGATCTGTCTCATCAAGAACGGTGAGATCCAAATCTTTCAGCAAACCGTTGTCGATCGCGTCACATACCATTGGGCCAACTTCACACAAGAAAGCGTTGATCAAGTAGAGCTTAAGGTGCAGACTTGAGATGGTGGATCCTCTCTTCTGATCAGCCAAGAAACCCCTGGTTGCTTTGGTCAAAGACACCATAGCTTCCTCCATATCATTTGCGTCAAGAGGTTCAGTGCATGGAACAGATAGGAAATCCTCGACATCGATGCTGAGTTCAGGCAGCAACCAAGGCAGATGCCTCCACCGTGTAGAAAGCACGGCTGTCCTTACCGCCATACCTAAACTGACTCTCCCCAAGATAGACAGTAAAATATCATCAATTAGCATGCTGAGCCTATCTTCATCCTCCAATTTCTGGAACAAAAACAATGGGTCCATTATTTAGCTGCCAAATAACTAAGCTCAGAAATCCAAAACAGAAAAATATTTAGAAGAGTGGCAAGAACAATAGACTTTCTAGAGTGTAAATTGTTTGATAAAGTCGAATGGCTCCTAAGCACACATGGGCAACCTGGTGCCCTTCAGATTCACCAAGGTTGTGCATTTATGTGTGTATGAAACAGGGTCTATCAAGTTTTTATTTCCTGAATATGTAAAGTTCACTAATTAGTCAGACCTTTTGTAGTCGAGGAATCAAGCCGACTTGTTGCCGGTAATTGTGGATGAAGCGATTGAAAAATAGCAAAGCCTTCGTTGGGAGTGGATTACCTGGAGGTGCAGCGGCATCTTGCTGCCGTCGTCGAGCGCGTAGACGTGAGAGTGGCGTGGAGGAGGACGTGGGCGCGCCGCGGCTTTAGGGTTCGGCCGAGGGGAGCGGGGAGGCGGAAGGACGTGGTGCGGCGGTGGTCGCGGGAGGGTGGCGGCGGAAGGACGCGGGGTCGGTGGCGGCGGCGGTGGCAGTGCAATGCGGCGGCTGGAGCACTGGAGCAGAAACTGCAATGAGTTCTGTCGGGGAAGACACACAAGGGGTATCTGAATGACATGCGGGCCCTACTATTGCCAAAGGAAATCCTCTTATTTTTCTGTGCTATACTCGTATAATAAAGCGTCCGGTTCTGTTCCTCTCGATCTGACGTATAAAAGTACAGCTGATGATCAAGAACTTAACACGTATAAAGCGTCCAAACTTATGTGCACGTGTATCCGTGAGGGATCTCCTTAGGCGCCTCATGCAAGAACTGGTAATCATTAGGGTCACCACCGATCTTGTAGACGACGTATGCCGATGAACTCGGCACTTCTGGTGCTGCCAACGCGAATGGCAGCGGTGGTCGGGACTGGAGTGGTATCTCTCCTTGGTGAGTCCCTAGAGCTGGTCCTGACGGAGAGTATTGATGCCTCATGATTTCCTGGATCACGCGAAGAGCGACACGCTCCCAAGTGTTCACCAGGCTCTCAGAATGGCGGTGCAGCGAATGAGCTACCATGAAGTTAATCTCCTGACGCAGAGACCTGATGCGTTCTTCTGACGGGGCGGATAGGTCCACTCCATCGAGCGTGCCTTCAGGTGAGAACCCCTTCTACCTGATGCCATGTGAGCGGGTTCTGTGAAAAGAGCCGATGAGGTCGGCTTCGAGGATTGCTTTGACATCGTCATACTTCTTCTTGAGCTCCTCGGTCAGATCCTCGTACGTGACTGGAGTGCCTTCCGCCATCTCAGATGTAGATGGCGATGCGGTTGATGTCGAAGACTGTCCCACCGGGCGTGCCGGAATGTGTTGCGGTCGAAACCCACCGGCGAGCAGCGACGGGCAACAGCCGTAGAGCCGGGAGGCTCCCGGAACTGCGGCCGGCCCTGGTCCCTCCGAGCGACGGCCCGCAAAGACTCGGCACGCACGTCCGATGCTGATGCAAGGGCGTGCCACCTGACCTATACCCGGTCAGGAAGGTGTTGGATGTGCCTCGCTTAGTTTCCTGCATGGCATACACGTAAACATTAAATACGAGCCTCGATCGGCTCTCAGGTTGTCCTGTGAATCGGCTCAAGGAGCCGATCCACCCATGATCCGTACGAGGTGTACGATCAGATGGTGGTCCTGCTTGATCAAGATAAAGCTAAAACGACCTACTACGATTTAGGCTTTTCACCACGTAATCGGAACATCCTACTCGTGATTGAGCCTGGCGGCCACGCACGGTGATCGTAAACCGACCCTAGATAAGGCCTAAAAACCAACACGAAGTTGATCCCCGGAACATCCTGTCTAGGGCTAGCAAACTACACCCTACGCGCCACTTGGATCCTTCAACCCGTTTGTAAGGCCTAACTATGCAGATATTAAACTAATCCTTGAAGAACAAGGAGCAATCATAACGGATCGGATCTACTAAATAATGATCAAGCGGAGTGCCGCCCTTACACCTAAGATAGGTGTAAGGGCGGCTAGACGTCTAAGGGTTGCACGACGACAGCATATGATACGATGAACAATGCTAACCCTATGTTATCACCAGAATTTGACCAAGTCAGAGGTGGGCCGCGACCGAAGATGGGTGTGAAGAAATATATTTAGAAGAAGTATGTGGATCGGCCTTTTATACCAAGTTGGGCTTAATTGCCCGTGTATCTGTAACATATTAGATCGTATCTTAGTTTAGAGATAGAATCTTACTCGTGCACGGTTTAGTGCACGCCCACATTAGGAAGTCCCCTGGACTATAAATATGTACCTAGGGTTTATGGAATAAACAACAACTCACGTTCAACCCCAAAAACAAACCAATCTCGGCGCATCGCCAACTCCTTCATCTCGAGGGTTTCTATCAGGTAAGCGACATGCTGCCTAGATCGCATCTTGCGATCTAGGCAGCACAAGCCCACGTTGTTCATGCGTTGCTCGTATCGAAGCGTTTTTGATGGCGAGCAACGTAGTTATCATTAGATGTGTTAGGGTTAGTATTGTTCTTCGTTTAAGCATGCTTACGTAGTGCAACCCTTGCATATCTAGCCGTCCTCACGCCTGTCTCAGGTGTGGGGCGGCACCCGCTTGATCATTATTTAGTAGATCTGATCCGTTACGGTTGCTCCTTGTTCTACAAGGATTAGTTTAATATCTGCAATAGTTTGGCCTTACAATGGGGGGAGGATCCAGTGGCACGTAGGGTGGCGTTCGCAAGTCCTAAACGGGATGTTCCTAGGATCAACTTCATGTTGGTTTTTTGGCCTTGTTTAGGATCGGCTGACGAGCACCGTGCGTGGCCGCAGGGCCCAACTCTGGAGTAGGATGATCCGGTTATGCGGTGAAAACCCTAAATCGTCGTAGATCTCATTAGCTTCATCTTGATCAAGCAGGACCACCAAGTATTCGTGCACCCCGTACGGATCATGGGTGGATCGGCTCTTTGAGCCGATTCACGGGATAACTCGAGAGCCGATCGAGGCTCGTATTTAACGTTTACATGTATGCCCTGCAGAAACTAAGCGAGGCAACCTCATCACCTTCCCGACCAGGTATAGGTCAGGTGGCACGCCCTTGCACTTCGCAACGCCGCGTGTGACCGAGAAGAGCATTGCGGGCCGTCGCTCGGAGGGGTCTCGGCCAGCCGCAGCTCTAGGCTCCCCCGGCTCTACGGTGTTGACAAGGCCGCTGCCCGCCGGTGGGTTTTGGCAGTCAACACATTCCGGCACGCCCGGTGGGACAATCGTCTACATCAACCACATCGCCATCTACATCCGAGATGGCGGACGGCACGCCAGTCACCTACGAGGATCTGCCTGACGACCTCAAGAAGCAATACAACGAGATCAAGGCTACCCTCGAAGCCGACCTCATCGGCTCGTATCACAGGACCCGTCCGCATGTCGTCACGCGGAAAGATTTCTCACCGGAAGGCCCACTCGACGAAGTGGACCTATCTGTCCCGTCAGAAGAACGTACCAGGGCCGTGCGCCACGAGATTGGTGGCATGGTGGCTCACTCGTTGCGCCTCCATTCCAAGAGCCTAGTGAATACTTTGGAGCATGTCGCCGTTCGGATGATCAGGGAGGTCATGAAGAATCAGCACTCTTTGTTAGAGTCAGCTCTCAGAACCTACCAAGGAAAAGTGCCACTCCAGCCCCGCTTGCCGTTGTCGCGTACATCGGCAACACCAGGAGCGCATAATTCACCGGCGCGTGCCGTTGACAGGATTAACGGTACTCACCCCTGGAGGTGCCAACCAGGACATCCGTTCAACATCAACATGATAGAACTGGGGCACCCCCTTGATGAAGATAAAGGCGAGGGCAACTACTCCTATGGCAAAGACAAGGAAGAGGCTGCTCCATGTGATCGGCCCCGACACCGCCAGAACGTCCTGGTAATGATCAAGGTAGAAGCCGACGCTAGTAATCGGCCCGCTGTATCCGTATCACCCGCTCTCCCAGTATGCGGAGTCGACCTCACAGGTGACGGGAAGCTGGGGTACGGGTTCACATCAGCTGATGAGCTAGAGGAAGTTGACATCGGTCCTGGGGATAAGCCTCGACCTACTTTTATCAGCAAGAAGTTAGATCCGCAGCTCAGGGGACAGATGATAGCCCTGTTAAAGGAATACCCGGATTGCTTTGCATGGGATTACACAGAGATGCCTGGTTTGGACAGGAGCATCATTGAGCATCGCCTCCCCCGAAGAAAGGATTTCGGCCGTTCCAACAACGAGCACGTCGGATGAGGGCCGAGATTCCGGAAGGAGTCAAGAAGGAGATTGAGAAAATGTTGGCCGCCGGATTCATCGAGGCCATGCAGGTATGCTGAGTGGATCTCCGGTATAGTTCCGGTGGAGAAGAAAGACGGCCGATGGCGCGTGGCCATCGATTTCCGAGATCTTAACGAGCTACCCCAAAGGACGAATATCCGATGCCCGTGGCGGAAACATTGATAAACGCCGCCGCTGGCCACAAGGTGTTGAGCTTCATGGATGGCAACGCCGGTTATAATCAGATTTTCATGGCTCCGGAAGACATACACAAGACCGCATTCAGAGTACCGGGGGCAGTAGGCTTGTTCGAATACGTGGTCATGACCTTCGGGTTGAAGAATGCTGGTGCAACGTACCAGCGAGCCATGAATTATATATTTCATGATCTGATCGGCAAGTTGGTGGAGATCTATATCGACGACGTGGTGGTCAAATCGGTATCCGTGGAGGGGCACTTGGATGATCTACGGCGCGTCCTAGAACGGACTCGGAAATTCGGGCTGAGGATGAATCCGAAGAAGTGTGCCTTTGGCGTAACGGCTGGTCAATTCCTAGGTTTTCTGGTTCATGAACGGGGAATTGAGATCGGCCTGAAAAGTCAGGAGGCGGTGCGTACCATGCAGCCGCCGACCACGAAAAGGAGCTTCAACGCCTCATCGGCAAGATCAATTTCGTCCGGCGGTTCATCTCTAATCTGTCAGGACGAATCGAGCCGTTCATGGCGCTGGTGAAGACCAAGTTTGACGACGAGTTTCACTGGGGGGCAGAACAGCAACAGGCGTTTGATGAAATTAAGCGATATCTGACAACGCCGCCTGTGCTAGTTCCGCCCCAGCAAGACAGACCATTCTACATCTACCTGTCAGTAGCTGATACGTCCATCGCTTCAGTAGTGGTGCAACTTTATGACGGCGTTGAAAGAGTCGTTTTCTACCTCAGCAGAAGGATGCTGGACGCGGAGACAAGATACCCTGAGGTCGAGAAACTTTGCCTCTGTTTATTCTTCACCTGCACCAAGCTCCATCACATCCTTCGACGGCGGAGATCATCGTCATCCGTAAATCAGACGTCGTCAAACACATGTTGTCGGCCCTGTTTTGAAAGGCCGACTCGGTAAATGGATGCTTGCGCTGTCGGAATTTGATCTCCGGTACCGGCTGCGAAGGCAGTTAAGGGCCAAGCGTTAGCCGATCTCATCGCTGAACGGATCAGCACCAATATAGCAGCACTATCCATTCGTGCATGGGCTATGTTCTTCGATGGATCGGTTTGTGACGGTGGTTGCGGCATCGGCATTCTACTCGTATCGCCTCGGGGGGCAGAATACTCCTTCTCCATCAGATTATCTACCCCTTGCACCAACAACGTAGCAGAATATGAGGCAATACGTAAAGGAATGGAATTGTTATTGGAAGCTGGCGCTGAAGCTGTAGAGCTCTTCGGGGACTCGAAGTTGGTGATTAACCAGCTCACGGAGGAATATAGTTGCGAAAGTGAATCGCTGTTCCCATATTGGGTGGAATGCCGTGAGTTGATGACACAGTTCCGGTACATTAACTTCAATTGGATCCCAAGGTCCCGGAATACCGATGCCAACAATCTCGCACAAATGGCGTCGGGCTACATAGATATAGCCGACGGAGCAGAAGTTCGAGATACAATTCCCGGAACGAGAATGATTGGAGAGCCGAGATCTTCGATTATTTGAAAGATTCGGCTCGGGGGGCACCTAAACGGGTGAGATACAGAGCCATGAAGTATGTCCTTATAGGAGACGATATGTTCTACAGGACATTAGAAGGGTTGTTACTCAAGTGCCTAGGACCGACTGAGTCGAATCGGCTCTTACATGAGGTGCATGAAGGCGCCTGTGGAACACATCAGTCGGCTCATAAGATGAAGTGGTTGATCAAGCGATCAGGGTTTTATTGGCCCACTATGCTTGAAGATTGCTTCAATTATTACGGGGGTGCCAAGCATGTCAAATGTTTGGAAAAATTCAGATGGTGCCAGCATCAGCGATGAACCCCATCATCAAACCTTGGCCGTTTCGGGGGTGGGGCATGGATATGATCGGCAAAATCCATCCGGCATCAGGTAAAAAACATGAATGGATTTTGGTTATCACAGATTACTTCACCAAGTGGGTGGAGGCCGTCCCTATGAAAAAAGTCACATCAGAGGACGTGATCAAGTTTGTGAAAGAACACGTCATTCATAGGTTTGGAATCCCCCAGACTATCACGACCGATGGAGGTTCGGTCTTCACTTCTAAAGAATTCAGGAAGTTCTGTGATGATGTCGGGATTAAACTGATCCGATCATCCACATACTATGCTCAAGCTAACGGACAGGCCGAGGCGTCCAATCAAAGTCTGATCAAGCTGATCAAGAGGAAAATTGACGAGAACCCTCGGGATTGGCACGAGAAGCTATCAGAAGCGTTATGGGCCTACCGCATGTCGTGTCATGGAGCTATAAAGACCTCGCCGTACCAGCTTGTATATGGACAGGAGGCCGTATTGCCCGGGAAATTACGGCTGGATCAAGACGCGTCACGTTTCGAGAATGATCCGACAGTGAAGAATATGCAGCTTTGATGAGCGACACTATTGAGGACGCAACAGAACTCGGGCTTTGGTCGTTGGAGAAGATTAAGGAAAACAAAGCCGGGGTGGCTCGTGCTTACAACAAAAAGGTTAGACCAAAGGAGTTCCAAGTTGGTGATCTTGTGTGGGAAGGCTGTGTTGCCATTGGGAACCGGGGATAAGGCATATGGCAAATGGTCTCCTAATTGGCACGGCCCGTACAAAGTGGTCCAGGCCTTGAAGGGTAATGCGTACATGCTTTGGAGGAATTGAGCGGCGAAAAGTTTCCCGTGGCCGTTAATGGTCAACACCTCAAGAAATATTTCCCAAGCATGTGGGATGATGGACAGTAAGATGTGGGGGCCGATTTCAGAATCGGCCAGTAAAAAATAAAAAATATATATATATACATCAGAGCCGATGCACAGGCATCGACTTGAGAAAACATATGGAGTTTAACAGCTTGCAAGTACAGCCGATGCGCGGGCATCGACTTCAGAAAACAGAGCCGGTACGCTGATATCGACTTTAGCAAAATAAGTTTATACACGGCTTGGCCTCAGACGGCAAGATGAGCCGATATTTTGCCATCGGCTCCCTGTACGTCAACTCCATTCGGCAATCGACAAGGGAGCGAAATTAGTTGAGGGATTTTCTTCATTGATGAGGGGATTCCTTACAAAGAAAGAGCCGATTGCTTGGGAAGGAAGAACAAAAGAAGGGTCTATTGACCAATCTACTATTGCTAGGCCTATATTAGTAGATCTTAATCTACGGGCCGTCGCTTCCTTCGTCGTCGTCCTCGGAACTCTCATCGGCACTACTGCCGATGGATTCCTCGTCGCTGCTTCCGTAACCCTCTACGGGAGCTTCGTCTTCGTCTTCATCGTCGCTGCTGTCGTCGTCCCACCACATGCGGAGACGCTTCGCTGGCGGATAACCCTCGAGTGAGTCGTCATCATCGTCGTCTTCCTCTTCCTCTTCTTCAGAGGTGGGGCAGCCGTCCCGGGGGACCGGTCGTCCTCGCTCTCCGACTCCGGTTCCCCGACGGCGAGGAACCGAAGATCTCCGTCCCCGCCGGTCGGGGACCGGTCGTCTTCGGACCAGACAGAGGAGGCATGGTCTTCCAGGTCCCATGCTTCTGGGGCGCGGATGTCCGGTGGCGTCTCGCGGGAGGAGGAGGACCCGTAGGGAAGCTCGGAGGAAGAGTCGTGGAAGACCGACGAGGAGGAAGAAGAAGAGGAAGACATGGCTGTGGGAGTTTGGGGTTTTTTGGGTGCCGATGGCCAGAACGGAGCAGGATGGTGAAATGGCGAACTGCTCAGAGCGGTTAAATAAAGAGGGCCACGGTGAAAAAATTCAATGCCACAGCAGTTTTCGAGGAGGCGGTACTCAAAGACAACGGTCAAATTGTGCGGAGCAATGGTTCTGCTCTGCCATGACATGACCCGACGAAAAATGCTGCAATGGTTCTGCTCTGCCATGACATGACCCGACGAGAGAAAAACGTAATGATTTTGGAAATATCATTTCCAAAACCAGGGGGGCATGTGTTATCACCAGAATTTGACCAAGTCAGAGGTGGGCCGCGACCGAAGATGGGTGTGAAGAAATATATTTAGAAGAAGTATGTGGATCGGCCTTTTATACCAAGTTGGGCTTAATTGCCCGTGTATCTGTAACATATTAGATCGTATCTTAGTTTAGAGATAGAATCTTACTCGTGCACGGTTTAGTGCACGCCCACATTAGAATGTCCCCTGGACTATAAATATGTACCTAGGGTTTATGGAATAAACAACAACTCACGTTCAACCCCAAAAACAAACCAATCTCGGCGCATCGCCAACTCCTTCATCTCGAGGGTTTCTATCAGGTAAGCGACATGCTGCCTAGATCGCATCTTGCGATCTAGGCAGCACAAGCCCCACGTTGTTCATGCGTTGCTCGTGCTGAAGCGTTTTTGATGGCGAGCAACGTAGTTATCATTAGATGTGTTAGGGTTAGCATTGTTCTTCGTTTAAGCATGCTTACGTAGTGCAACCCTTGCATATCTAGCCGTCCTCACGCCTGTCTCAGGTGTGGGGGCGGCACCCCGCTTGATCATTATTTAGTAGATCTGATCCGTTACGATTGCTCCTTGTTCTACAAGGATTAGTTTAATATCTGCAATAGTTTGGCCTTACAATGGGGGGGGAGGATCCAGTGGCACGTAGGGTGGCGTTCGCAAGTCCTAAACGGGATGTTCCTAGGATCAACTTCATGTTGGTTTTTGGCCTTGTTTAGGATCGGCTGACGAGCACCGTGCGTGGCCGCAAGGCCCAACCTGGAGTAGGATGATCCGGTTATGCGGTGAAAACCCTAAATCGTCGTAGATCTCATTAGCTTCATCTTGATCAAGCGGGACCACCAAGTATTCGTGCACCCCGTACGGATCATGGGTGGATCGGCTCTTTGAGCCGATTCACAGGATAACTTGAGAGCCGATCGAGGCTCGTATTTAACGTTTACATGTATGCCCTGCAGGAAACTAAGCGAGGCAACCTCATCACCTTCCTGACCAGGTATAGGTCAGGTGGCACGCCCTTGCACTTCGCAACGCCGCGTGTGACCAGAAGAGCATTGCGGGCCGTCGCTCGGAGGGGTCTCAGCCAGCCGCAGCTCTAGGCTCCCCCCGGCTCTACAGTGTTGACAAGGCCGCTGCCCGCCGGTGGGTTTTGGCAGTCAACACCCTAACACATCTATGATAACTACGTTGCTCGCTATCAACAAGGCTTCAGCACGAGCAACGCATGAACGACGAATAAACGTGTACTGCCTAGATCGTAAGATGCGATCTAGGCATCATGATGCTGACCCGGAAGAAACCCTCGAGACAAGGGAGTTGGCGATGCGCCTAGATTGATTTGTGGTGAACGTGATTGTTGTTGTTTATTTCATAAACCCTAGATACATATTTATAGTCCGTAGACTTTCTAACGTGGGAATAATCCCAACCGGGCACGAGCCCAAACTCTATCTAACCGACACGTAATCTACTATATTACAGATACACGGGCAAACTAGCTCAAACTTCGCATATAAGACCGATTCATGTATTTCTTCCATGTCTATTCTTCAAGCCCATCTTTAATCGCGGCCCACCTCTGATCCGGTTAAATTCTGGTGATAACACATGCCCCCCTGGTTTTGGAAATGACAATTCCAAAATCACTCTGCTTTTCCTTCGTCGGGTCATGTCGTGGCAGAGCGGAACCGCCGCAGAATCTTTCATCATGTCGCCTCGCCTCCTCGGCTTCTCTCGCATGAATTGATAGATTCGGCATCACGTCCTCGAGAACCGTCGTGGCATTAAATCTCCACTATATCCCCTTTTATTTAACCGCATTGAGTAATTTGCTTCTTCATCCTCTCCCTCAGTATCAGACACCGAAAAACCCTCCCCCACCATGGACTCATCCTCCTCCTCCGCTGCATCGGCCATCTCCTTCCAATCCTCTTCCTCAAGCGAGCCGATGCAAGAGCACAACCAACATGAAGAGCCGGAGTGGGACTTTGACTTCGTGCCCGACGGCCCACCTGAGGCCCTCGTCGGGTCAGATGGGGATTTGCCCCTGACCGATGGAGAGGATGACCTCCAGTTCCTGATTAATGGAGAACTGGTGGCGGAGAGTGAGGACGACCTCCTCTCTTGGGGTAACTTCGCTTCTTCCGGCGAAGAGGAAGAAGAGGAGGATGAAGAGGACGACACCTCTTCCGACGAGGAGGAAGAGGAGGGTGACACTTCCTCTGACGAGCCGTCGGCGAAGCGCTTTCGCGGCTGGGCCTCGTCAGATGACGACGAGGACGATGATGACGAGGAAGAAGCCCCCATCGAGGGCTACGGCAGTAGCGACGAGGAGCTCGCCAGCAGCAGCACCGGCGGCGGCTATAATGGCGACGATGAGGACAGCGACGGCCCCTAGAGTAGGGGCCAATTAGTGTAGGACTAGTAGTAGCAGTGCATTAGGCATCGGATGATCCTTTTGAGAGCCATCGGCTCTTTCTTGTAAAGCCGTTCCTTTGAATCAATAAGAATTGTTCTTCCAATTTGTCTCTCAATTCATCTAATTTCAAGTCTTCCATTTGCCGCACCAAGACCGATAGCAACGTATCGGACTTTTTGCCTCAGACGCCCATGAAGCCAGACTCAGATACCAATTTAGACTGTAATTTGATATCTGACCATAATCTTTGCAATTCTATAGCCGATGGCTCTTCATCGGCTGTTTTGAAAATCCAGTCTCCTTCATCTTCTTGCAGCAACAGGACGGTCCAGACCCTGTAGATGATGATGGCTTCCCTTTCAGGCTCCTTTCAGCAGCTCTGGTGATCTTCTTCTGCAACAACTCACCGCTTTCGAAGAAGTTTACGATGCAGGGTCAGCCGATGACACTCCAATCGGCTTCCAAAAACAGAGTGTCTACCAAATCAGCTGCCCCCCGAGCCTCAGTCAAGGCGAGAACGGCGGTGAGGACATACAGTTCAGACATATGGACCCTGTGTAATTGTACTAGAGTCGATGGATGTGCATCGGCTTTGTTTCTTAGCTCTAAAGTCGATGTCCGTGCATCGGCTGTACATCATGAGAAATTTTTTTTTTACTGGCCGATTTTCCTATCGGCCCCATATTTCACTGCACATGTATCGCACATGTTCATCTGATTAGGTGCCCCCCGAGCCGATTCTGCCAGGTAACTGCGGATATTGGCTCTGTGGTTAGCCAAGGCACTATATTTGAACATCGGCTCCGTTAGGACCAGTGTTGACTTCTTCCAGCTCATCAGCCGACGTAAACCCATTGCCCATTATATAGATCGACGTTGAACCCAGGCAGAATGCATGGTGAGGATAATTTTGGCCGATTGCTGGAATCGGCCTCCATGTTGATTGAATCGCTCAATGAAGGTTTTGCAATGTTCCTCCATAGATCTTTGGGGCCGATCACACGGATCGGCATCGCCACGTTTGTCCATAAATGTTGCTCTTGTTACACGGTCAGGCCGGTGGATAAGACCAGCCTCACCCCGTCCTTCGTCACGTCGATGCGCTCGCGAGTCGTCCAAATTGATGCCTGAGAGTGGTTCTTGGCCTGTTGTCTCCCAAACGTTCATGCCAGCCGTTGAAATCTCGGCTGAATCATCTGCGTGGACGACCTCTACTTCATCTTCATCCCACTGTATTAAGCATTGGTGCATCGTGGATGGAATGCAACAGTTGGCGTGGATCCAATCTCTCCCTAGCAGGACAGCATAGGTGCTTTTGCTGTCGACAATAAAGAACGTCGTAGGGATGGTTTTCCTTCCTACGGTCAGATCCACATTCAGAACACCTTGTGCGTCAGATGCTTGGCCGTTGAAATCGCTCAATGTCACGTTGGTCTTGATCAGATCCGAGCTAGAGCGTCCCAACCGACGTAGCATGGAGTATGGCATAATGTTGACTGCCGCTCCGGTGTCCACCAAGCATCTTATTGACCAGGCTGCCCATTGATGTAGCCTCGCAAGTACAGGGCCTTCAGATGTCTGTAGCTTCTTTCTCGTGGCTTCTCAAAGATAACCGGCCGTGGGCCGCAGTCAAGTTGTGCCACAGGTGCTTCGTCTAATCCTGGAGCACTAAACTCCGTCGGAAGGATGAACACCATGTTTGTGCCAGCCGATGTTTCATCATCGGCTTTCTTTTGTCTGGGGCGCCACTCTTTCCTTTGTGGCCGACCTTCTTCGTCCAGGGTTCGCTGAATTTTAGCGGCCAGATCAGGCCGCGCCTTCCTCAACGTGTGCAGGTATAACCTTTCGGCTTCCTCCAAACCACGTAGCCGCTGAACCCTACGCTTTTGGGAACGGCTGAGTCCATCAGGGCACCACCTTGGTCGGTGGTATTTATCTTCTTCTTCATCATCGTCTTCTAGTTCCTCGAGATCTTCTACCCGAGAGGACTCAGCGTTCTTGTTCCGAGGCGGGAGAGGCCCTAGACGTTTGAACACGGACACGTTAGCTGCATCCTTCTTCTTCCGTCTACATTCGGGCGGTTGCCGATTGTAGGCAATCGGCTCATTCCTGAATCCCAGCAATGTCTGAAGAAGGGACAGTCCCAGTGCCTATCCACGTCGTCTTGCTCTCTCGACTTTTCCTTGGCGTGGCGCTCATATCTTTCCTCGTCGCGATCATGCCGACGATGTCTCCTGGCGTCCCCAGCCAGACGATCCCTTTCGTCCTCGCTGTTATACCGTCGGCGTTGGTCATATTGACTCACATACTTGTTGAGGAGGTGATCAGAGAGAGGTCGCTGGTATCTCACATTCCTCACTTCTCCCTCTGTGATGTAGCGCTTGCCATCGTGACGGAGCCGGTCGCGTGGAACGGCTTCCTCTGTGTCCTTGCTATGAGAGCAGCTGCCC
Source organism: Lolium rigidum (assembly GCF_022539505.1). NCBI lineage: Eukaryota > Viridiplantae > Streptophyta > Magnoliopsida > Poales > Poaceae > Lolium > Lolium rigidum. Next base: position 462,659 of record NW_025899867.1, read on the forward strand.
TCGTCTCCGTCCTTACCGGAGTGGTGCCCAGGTCCTACCATGTTGATGTTGAACGAGAAACCTGGCTGGCACCCTCCAGGGTAAGTGCACTCCACCATGTTAACGGCGGGGAAGGGGTGTGTGTCGACCTTCATGGCGTACTGGCTGAAAATTAGACAACCTTGTTCTATCGCCATTTGGACCTGCTGACGCCACACCCTGCAGTCGTTGGTGGCATGGGTGAACGTGTTATGCCACTTGCAGTATGGCTTTCCGTTCAGCTCCTGAGACGTGGGGATCTTGTGGCCTTCGGGTACCTTTAGCTGCTTCTCCTTAAGTAAGAGGTCGAAAATTTGCTCAGCCTTGGTGACATCGAAGTCAAACCCTCTTGGAGGACCTTGTGGCTTAACCCACTTGACGGAGAGTATTGATGCCTCATGATTTCCTGGATCACGCGAAGAGCGACACGCTCCCAAGTGTTCACCAGGCTCTCAGAATGGCGGTGTAGCGAATGAGCTACCATGAAGTTAATCTCCTGACGCAGAGACCTGGTGCGTTCTTCTGACGGGGCGGACAGGTCCACTCCATCGAGCGCGCCTTCAGGTGAGAACCCCTTCCACCTGATGCCATGTGAGCGGGTTCTGTGAAAAGAGCCGATGAGGTCGGCTTCGAGGATTGCTTTGACCTCGTCATACTTCTTCTTGAGCTCCTCGGTCAGATCCTCGTACGTGACCGGAGTGCCTTCCGCCATCTCAGATGTAGATGGCGATGCGGTTGATGTCGAAGACTGTCCCACCGGGCGTGCCAGAATGTGTTGCGGTCAGAAACCCACCGGCGAGCAGCGACGGGCAACACTGTAGAGCCGGGAGGCTCCCAGGACTGCGGCTGGCCCTGGTCCCTCCGAGCGACGGCCCGCAAAGAATCGGCACGCACGTCCGATGCTGATGCAAGGGCGTGCCACCTGACCTATACCTGGTCAGGAAGGTGTTGGATGTGCCTCGCTTAGTTTCCTGCATGGCATACACGTAAACATTAAATACGAGCCTCGATCGGCTCTCGGGTTGTCCCGTGAATCGGCTCAAGGAGCCGATCCACCCATGATCCGTACGAGGTGTACGATCAGATGGTGGTCCTGCTTGATCAAGATAAAGCTAAAACGACCTACTACGATTTAGGGTTTTCACCACATAATCGGAACATCCTACTCGTGATTGAGCCTGGCGGCCACGCACGGTGATCGTAAACCGACCCTAGACAAGGCCTAAAAACCAACACGAAGTTGATCCCCGGAACATCCTTTCTAGGGCTAGCAAACTACACCCTACGCGCCACTCGGATCCTTCAACCCGTTTGTAAGGCCTAACTATGCGAGATATTAAACTAATCCTTGAAGAACAAGGAGCAATCATAACGGATCGGATCTACTAAATAATGATCAAGCGGGGTGCCGCCCTTGCACCTAAGATAGGTGTAAGGGCGGCTAGACGTCTAAGGGTTGCACGACGACGAGCATATGATACGATGAACAATGCTAACCCTAACACATCTATGATAACTACGTTGCTCGCCATCAACAAGGCTTCAGCACGAGCAACGCATGAACGACGAATAAACGTGTACTGCCTAGATCGCAAGATGCGATCTAGGCAGCATGATGCTGACCCGGAAGAAACCCTCGAGACAAGGGAGTTGGCGATGCGCCTAGATTGGTTTGTGGTGAACGTGATTGTTGTTTATTTCATAAACCCTAGATACATATTTATAGTCCGTAGACTTTCTAACGTGGGAATAATCCCAACCGGGCACGAGCCCAAACTCTATCCAACCGACACGTAATCTACTATATTACAGATACACGGGCAAACTAGCCCAAACTTCTCATATAAGGCCGATTCATGTATTTCTTCCATGTCTATTCTTCAAGCCCATCTTTAATCGCGGCCCACCTCTGATCCGGTTAAATTCTGGTGATAACAACACATTATTCAGTCTAAAGCATAGTTAGAAAATCTTCAATGGCCGCCCCCAAATAGACGTCGGCAAAGACGCCGATACTGCCGTATGGGGGGCAGAGCATCCTTTATTTGGGGATGCTGCTCCCACGCCGGCGTCTCCCATACGACAGCTCCGATAGAAATTCAAACTTAAAAAGACATTTTGAAAACGATATTTATACGAAATTCGAACGAAATTTATACAAAAGTAACTAGAATTTAAACTACAAAACTAAAAAAAAAATCTAGCGACGGCGTGCGTCAAAGGCGCTAAAGTCGAAGTTGTTTCCGTCGTTGCCGTTGTCGCTGGATGTCCCGAAAGACCACTCATCGTCGTCATCCTCTGATACGTCCAAAACGTATCTACTTTCCCGAACACTTTTGCTATTGTTTTGCCTCTAATTTGTGTATTTTGGATGCAACTAACACGGACTAACGCTGTTTTCAGCAGAACTGTTCTGGTGTCTCGTTTTTGTGCAGAAATCCAACTTTCAGGAAAAACCTCGGGATTTTGACGAAAGGGCCTATTTTCCCAGAATACTGACGGAGCCAGAAGGACAAGTAAGGTGGAGGCCCGAGGGCCCCACACCATAGGGCGGCGCGGCCCAGGGGGGGCCCGCGCGGCCCTGTGGTGTGGTTCCCTCGGCCGGCCTCCGACGCCCTCTTTCGGACTACTTATTCGCCTCGACCTAAAAATGCACGGGAGAAGTCGAAGTCGCCAGAAACCCTCCAGAACGCCGCCACATCGCGAAACTCCGTCTCGGGAGCCAGAAGTCTCCGTTCTGGCACTCCGCCGGGACGGGGAATTGGAGGAGATCATCACCGCCATCACCGCCAACGCCTCTCCATCAACCAGCCATGTTTCCCCCATCCATGTGTGAGTAATTCCCCCGCTGTAGGCCGAAGGGGATGGTAGGGATTGGATGAGATTGGTCATGTAATAGCATAAGATTGTTAGGGCATAGTGCCTAGTGTCCGTAGATGTTACTTTTATGATATTGTTGCAACTTGTTATGCTTAATGCTTGTCACTAGGGCCCGAGTGCCATGATCTCAGATCTGAACATGTTATTATTTCATCATGATATTCATTGTTTATGGTCTTACCTGCAAGTTGTATACACATGTCGCTGTCCGGAACCAATGGCCCCGAAGTGACGAAATCGGGACAACCGGAGGGAATGGTAGCGACGTGAGGATCACATGTGTTCACGGAGTGTTAATGCTTTGCTCCGGTACTCTATTAAAAGGAGTACCTTAATATCCGAGTAGTTTCCCTTGAGGCCCGGCTGCCACCGGCTGGTAGGACAAAAGATGTTGTGCAAGTTTCTCATTGCGAGCACGTACGACTATAATTGGAACACATGCCTATTGATTGATTAGTACTTGGATACCGTTTTATTATTATCTGCAAATGCCCTGCTATGATTGTTACATGAGTTTCTCTCATCCATGCAACGCCCGTCATCCGTCCCCGTGCCTACAGTATTTTAATCCTGCTGTTTACTAAAATCACTACCGCTGTCTTTGTTACTCTGCTGCTGTTATTTCACTACTGCTACTGCTATAAAACTGTTACTACTGATAAACTCTTGCGAGCAAGTCTGTTTCCAAGTGCAGCTGAATTGACAACTCCGCTGTTAAGGCTTTCAAGTGTTCTTTGTCTCCCCTTGTGTCGAATCAATAAATTGGGTAATACTTCCCTCGAAGACTGTTGCGATCCCCTATACTTGTGGGTCATCAAGACTATTTTCACGGCGCCGTTGCCGGGGAGCATAGCTTTATTTGGAAGTTCACTTGGATTGATATTGTTCGCTGCAAATTCTCCATCATGGGTAAAACTCGCGATACTAAGGTCGCCATATTACCATCCACTACAAGAAAAGGTACAACTACGAGTACCTCTCGCTGCTCTTGATTCACCATCCGTGATTGATAAACTTGTTTCACCACCACATGCTTCAAATGCTGGTACTTCTGCTGAATCTGAAAACTCTCATAATATTGATAATATTTCTGCTGTGCTTGATGATAGTGGTTCATTGGGAACTTTTCTAGATGCTACAATTGCTAGGTCTAGACAAATTGAAAACACTGAAACTCCTGATGTTACTACACCTGTTAATTCACCTGAACTTGAATACTCTAGTGATGATCTTGATGAAGATTATGTGGAACTTGATGATGATTTTATTGAAAAATGCCATGCTACTACTGATGCAAGAAAAATTAAAAAGTTGCTTGCAGAACATACTGTTAGATATAAACTATCTCCTGATCCTAAATTTGCCACATCTCCTATAAACATTAGGGATAAAGATTATGATTTTTCTCTTGATCTATCTCATATAGCTATTGTTGAGAAAACACCCTTTTGTGGTACTGAAAAAGAAAGTGTTGTTGAACACATGACTGAGTTATCTACTCTGAGTAGCTTGTTTTCTGATGATGTTAAGAAGCGTACTTACTTTGTTGCTAAAATCTTTCCATTCTCATTAAAGGATGACGCTAAAACTTGGTATAATAGTTTGCCACCTAGTTCTATTAAAAGTCCAAAAGAATTGCTTGCTGTTTTCTTCCGGAAATACTTTCCTGCTAGTGCTCAACATGCTGCTTTGCGAGAGAGTTTATAATTTTGATCGAGGAGATGAAGAGAAATTGCCCGAGGCTTGGGCGAGATTTTGCTCTCTTATTAGAGCTCTGCTCGACCATGATTTGGAAAAGCATGATTTACTTGATATATTTTATAGTGGACTAACCATTGAGTCTAGGGCATACCTGGATAGTTGTGCTGGTTGTGTTTTCGGGAAAAGAACTCCGGACGAAGCTGAAGAATTATTGGCTAAAATAGGCCGGAATTATGATGATTGGACTACGCTCGAACCAACTCCAACGCCAATAGTGAAGAAGAGGGGTTTAATTAAATTGAATGATGAAGATATGAGGGAAGCCAAGAAGTCTCTCAAGGAGAAAGGTATTAAATCTGAAGATGTGAAGAATCTACCTCCTATAGAAGATATATGTGAGATAATTCCCCCTTCATCCATGATTGAGGTAAATTCCCTTCAACGCTTTACTAGAGAAGATATTCCGTATTCAAAACCTCCTGCGCAATGCTTAGATGAGTTTGATAATTATATTGTTAAGCAAGAAAATTTTAATATGAGAGTAGAGAATCATCTAATGGAAAATTCTCAAGCTATTAGTCAATTGCATGATATTGTGGAGAGAACCTCCAATGATGTTAAGATGCTTGTTAAACATTTTCATATGGTTCAAACTCAAATTGATCAACTCACTAAAGTGCAAAATGACTTGCTAGGAAATAATTCTAAAGAAAAACATGCTTATAAAGTAACAACTAGAGGTGGTGTCTCTACCCAGGATCCTCTATATCCTGAAGGGCATCCCAAAAGAGTTGAACAAGATTCTCAACAAATTGAAACTAGTGCTCCATCTAAGAAAAAGAAAAAGAAACATAAGAATGTTGTAGAATCCTCTGAACCTGCTAATGATCCTAATAGTATTTCTATTTCGGATGCTGAAACTGAAAGTGGTAATGAACATGATAAAGATAATGATAAGAATGATACTCCTGATAAAGAAGAGGTTGAAAAAGAACCTGAAAAGCATGCTAAAAATAAAAAGTATACTAAAGAAGATTTTATTGCTGAGAAACATGGTAATGAAAGAGAACCTTGGGTGCAAAAGCAAATGCCTTTTCCTGCTAAGAAACTAAAATCAAAGGAAGAAGAACACTATAATAAATTTTGTGATTGGATGAAACCTTTATTCTTGCAAATCCCTTTGACTGATGCTATTAAATTGCCTCCTTATTCAAAGTATATGAAAGATATTGTTACTAACAAAAGGAAAATCCCCAATGAGGAAATTTCCACTATGCTTGCTAATTACTCTTTCAATGGCAAAGTTCCAAAGAAGTTGGGCGACCCAGGTATACCTACTATTCCTTGTTCTATTAAGAATAATTATGTTAAAACTGCTCTATGTGACTTGGGAGCCGGTGTTAGTGTTATGCCTTTTTCTCTTTATAAGAGACTTTACTTAGATAAGTTGATACCTACTGATATATCTTTGCAAATGGCTGATAAATCTACTGCTATTCCTGTTGGTATATGTGAGGATGTTCCTGTTCAAGTTACTAATAACTGCTTGATATTAACTGATTTTGTTGTGTTGGAAATGCCCGAAGATGATAATATGTCTATTATTCTTGGGAGACCTTTTCTTAACACCGCAGGGGCTGTTATTGATTGCAATAAAGGAAAGGTTACTTTCAATGTTGATGATAAGGAACACACCGTCTATTTCCCCAAGAGGATTGAGAAAGCGTGCGGAGTTAATACTATTTCTAATGTGAGAACTATCAAAGTGGGAACTATCGATTGTCCTATATATGAGCCTAAAGAAGAATATCAAACTCTTGTGATTGGATCCATATCAATACAATTCAAGGTAACATGATTGATTTGAGGTTTATTTCTTCATATGCTATGTAAAATTTATTTGGTGGCAAGACTTGATCAACCTTGTTAACAAATACCTTTTATATGCATAGAGGAGGTAAACAACATCTCTTTCTTCCTCCACTTGCTTTAGTTGCTGTAGCATTTTTAATTTGCAAAGTTTCTTAGTTGATTTGAGATTTCAAAAAATTTCCTGGCCAGTAATAATAAACTTAATACCCGAAATGTGCATTTTTCAAAGTTTTCAAAAATTCGCGAAAATTACACCGTTGGTCCTATTTTTCGACGAGGCACCTGGGAGCACCAGAGGATGACCTGTGGGGCACCACAGGGTGCCACACCACAGGGCGCGCCACCCTGTGGTGTGGGCCCCTCCTTGCCCCACTACTTCATCTCTTTCTCCCAGCATCTTCTCTCTCCCGAAAAAACTCGAACCAACTTTCTCTCACTCGCGTTTTTGCTCAAGAGCTCAGGATTTTTCGATCTCTTTGCTCAGCCCAGATTTCGTTTGAAATTTGGCACATTTGCTCTCCGGTATGTGACTCCTTCGATTATCCAAATAGAATTTTGTTTGGTTGAGTATATCTTGAATATTTTGCTGCTGTAGGTAACATGTTTAGTGAGCTTGCATGCTTGTTCTAAGTGGTAGAAACTAGTTTTGATGCATGATTAGTACTCTAGCAAGTTCCTATGGTAGTTTCCCTCAATTATATGTCACCAAATCAAGTTTTATATTGTTTGTTGAAAATTTCAGAAAATGGAAGGAGGTAGGCACCAACTCAACCAACATGAGTTGGAGGTGCCACAGGTCATGAGAGTTCACCGAGAAGAAGGAGTATATCCCACTTACTATCCGTGTGCGGATTTCATGAGAAGTGCGGGGATCTTGCGGGACGTCCAAAATTTAATCTCTCGTGCGGGATTGGATGATTTTGTTGATGGGGAACCATGCCAATATGTGAAGTTGACTATGTCAGTAGTGCAAGATTTTAAATTCAATTGGTCACGATCTAACCCCATGGTTCAGTACAAAATTTATAATAAAACTGTCAACTTGCCATTCGGTGATTTTTGTGCAGCAATCAGAGTGCCGCAATGGGGATCATGCGAGAAGATAAAGGGATCGCCGCAAGAGCTCTTGGACCTCTTCAAGATGATTTGTCATGGAAGAAGCTTCTCAGAGGATGATGGTAAAATCAGTAGTATTCATTTCCCAGCTATTCGTTACTTTGCTTATTTCATTACCAAGTGCGTTCTAGCGAGAAAGAATGGAGGTAAATTAACTATCCCGGATCTAGCCTTTCTAGCTGCTGCATTACAAGGTAATAGGACTTATAACTTGGGAGCTTTGATAGCCAACAGACTTGCCACTAACCGTGAGAAGGGAGGAATTTGTGGGGGTCTCATCGCCTCTCGTTTATTAGCTATGCATAATGTGGGACCTCACCATCTTGATATTCCGCTCCCCATGGAGAAACTTGACATAGCTTCCATGATTAAGCATGAATTTCTTTCTGGTTCGTCTAATTTAGGGAACCTGTCTTATAGAATAACATTTTACAAGAAATCTTGGACAAGGACTAAGAAAGTTGAAAAATTAGTAGGATTGCCTGCACCTTCTCTGTTTAACCTTGATTCCAGGGAGGATTGGTCAGTCACGGAAAGTGCGGTTAATGCATACATCGAGGGAGGAAGCCATCGTGCACGAGACAACACGGATGAGGTCGAGGAACACCTCGACTCGTCATCCGATGCAGCAAGCTCTTCGCATCCACACAGTTGGGCATGAGGAGCCTCCACGTTTTTCTTCTGCATCAGTACCTTATTACGACTACTCCATTTATGATCCACCGGCGTGGAACCCAAACCCTCGATGGGGTTGAACTCCACTTAGGCCAAAAGCCTAAGCTTTGGGGGAGGTATACCGGCATCACTCATTCTTTGCATATTATGGTTGCTGGATACTTGTATATACTTGTTTAGTTTGTTTGAGTGGTTTTCTAATGAGAGGAAGATGATATTTGGGGAAGTGCTGCCTGAAAACAGATTCTGGGCTGTTACCGTAAAAATTCGTGCGCACAGCCAGAACAGTTATTTTGCGAAGCCAATTTTTGTGCATGTTCCCCAGGTTGTTATCTAACTTTCATTAGTTGAACACTTTTTGAACTGAGCAACGTAAGATTTTTGTAAAAATCGATTTCTGTACTGCTGTCAGGTTTTGGCAGATTTCTGCCATCTCGCTTTTCTGTGTTTCTTTTAGTTTGCTATTTCTTGCTTTCACTTTGTTTCTTTCCCAAAACACAAAAAGACCAAAAATATTTCTGTTGTTTCTCTTCATCATTTGTTTATCTTGGTTTCTTGCATTTGTTTCGCTTTATTTGCTATTGCTAGTTTGCTATAAGAAAACCCAAAAAGATTTTGCTTTGTTTGCTTGTTTCCTTTTGTTCTTGTTCTCAAATTCGAAAACACCAAAAATATTTGCTGTTCTTCTTTGGTTTGTAAAGTTCATTATGAGTTCAATGGTCTTCGGTGGCTGGAGCGTGGTTTTCATTTCATATTATCCAAGCTACACAAGTGAAAAGGCAATAATGACGATCTACGACAATCTGATTGTGGTGAGAGGCTGGTATGAACTCTATTTGTTTTCATTTTTGTACATATACTCATCCATGTGAGCATGCTTAGTTGGTTCATGTGAGGTATATGTTATTTAAGAAAGTCTAGTAGTTCATGATCTCTCATGATTAGCTCCAATCTATTAATATGAGTAGCATGTCATGGATGTTTGCTTGCATTGTTTTATTCATAAGTAAGTATGGCATTGTGGTATCCTCCTCTGAATAATTCATTTATATCGACTTGGCACATGCTCACGCATGCATATGACTGAACAAAAGTCAATTAAGCCTCAATGATTTACATTGCTTCGAGTTCTTGTATCACTTTTATGCCTCGGTTAATTTATTTTGCCGCAAGCATGATTATGACGATTCTTGCTCTCTTGATTTGTCGCTCCCTAGTCTTTTGCTAGCCTTCACTTGTACTGAGCGGGAACGCTGCTCGTGCCTCCAAACACATGAAAACCAAGTTATTCCAGAGTGTCCACCATAAATACCTATGCATGGCATTTCAAACCATTCCAAGTAAATTCTCATGCGCTACCTTTAAAATCTTCAAAATGCTTCTTAATTTGTGTTAATGTTTCATAGCTCATGAGGAAGTATGTGGTGTTTAGCTTTCAACCTTGTCATTTACTTTTGACGGACTCTCATATGGACTAGTGGCACATCCGCTTATCCAATAATTTTGCAAAAAGAGCTGGCAATGGGATTCCCAGTCCCGAATTAATTAACTTAAATAGACACTCCTCCATGGTTTGTGATTGTTGGACGGCACCCGAAGGATTCGGTTAGCCATGGCTTGTGTAAGCAAAGGTTGGGGGAGTGTCATCATCATAATAAAACTAAATTAAAAAGGCACTCCTTCATGGTATGTGATTGTTGGCGGGCACCCGAGGATTCGGTTAGCCATGGTTTGTGTAAGAAAGGTTGGAAGGAGTGCCACATAAACATGCAAATAATTCATGGGAGCCGCTCTTGAAAGTCCGGTTGGCGAGGTAGTTGGTGTACCCATTACCATTCGTTGACAACAACAAACACCTCTCAAAATAATTTTACTCCTGCTTTACAAATGAAAAGCTCTAGCGCATGTTAATCCCTGCTTCCCTCTGCGAAGGGTCAATCTTTTACTTTTATGTTGTGTCTCCATTATTTCTTTGAGCACTTTCTTGAGAGCACAACTGTCATTCTTAGTATAATATGCTTGTCTCAAAATATGATTGATTGTGGTATAACTTTGATGCTTTTATCTTTGACAATCACTACTTCTAGTCTTTCTATGAACTCCGGAGGTGCCCGGGCATTTATGTTTTGCCGATCAAATACGGGCAAGCGAGATACCACTTTATCATACTCTCTTATGAACATTGCAATCCTGCTTATATACATGATTCATGATGCTTATTATTAATTGTTGGTACCTCTTCATGATTGACATAGCTGTTAGATGATCTTATTTGCATGTACCTTATTATGAACTGCTCAAGTATTAGCCATATCATGAGAATATATACATCATATGAGCAAATGTGTTCGTGAAAGTTCTTTTATCGCTCGGTTGTTAACTGAATTGCTTGAGGACAAGCAATAAGCTAAGCTTGGGGGAGTTGATACGTCCAAAACGTATCTACTTTCCCGAACACTTTTGCTATTGTTTTGCCTCTAATTTGTGTATTTTGGATGCAACTAACACGGACTAACGCTGTTTTCAGCAGAACTGTTATGGTGTCTCGTTTTTGTGCAGAAATCCAACTTTCGGGAAAAACCTCGGGATTTTGACGAAAGGGCCTATTTTCCCAGAATACTGACGGAGCCAGAAGGACAAGTAAGGTGGAGGCCCGAGGGCCCCACACCATAGGGCGGCGCGGCCCAGGGGGGGCCCGCGCGGCCCTGTGGTGTGGCCCCCTCGGCCGGCCTCCGACGCCCTCCTTCGGACTACTTATTCGCCTCGACCTAAAAACGCACGGGGAGAAGTCGAAGTCGCCAGAAACCCTCCGAACGCCGCCACATCGCGAAACTCCGTCTCGGGAGCCGAAGTCTCCGTTCGGCACTCCGCCGGGACGGGGAATTGGAGGAGATCATCACCGCCATCACCGCCAACGCCTCTCCATCAACCAGCCATGTTTCCCCCATCCATGTGTGAGTAATTCCCCCGCTGTAGGCCGAAGGGGATGGTAGGGATTGGATGAGATTGGTCATGTAATAGCATAAGATTGTTAGGGCATAGTGCCTAGTGTCCGTAGATGTTACTTTTATGATATTGTTGCAACTTGTTATGCTTAATGCTTGTCACTAGGGCCCGAGTGCCATGATCTCAGATCTGAACATGTTATTGATTTCATCATAGATATTCATTGTTTATGGTCTTACCTGCAAGTTGTATACACATGTCGCTGTCCGGAACCAATGGCCCCGAAGTGACGAAATCGGGACAACCGGAGGGAATGGTAGCGACGTGAGGATCACATGTGTTCACGGAGTGTTAATGCTTTGCTCCGGTACTCTATTAAAAGGAGTACCTTAATATCCAGTAGTTTCCCTTGAGGTCCGGCTGCCACCGGTTGGTAGGACAAAAGATGTTGTGCAAGTTTCTCATTGCGAGCACGTACGACTATAATTGGAACACATGCCTATTGATTGATTAGTACTTGGATACCGTTTTATTATTATCTGCAAATGCCCTGCTATGATTGTTACATGAGTTTCTCTCATCCATGCAACGCCCGTCATCCGTCCCCGTGCCTACAGTATTTTAATCCTGCTGTTTACTAAAATCACTACTGCTGTCTTTGTTACTCTGCTGCTGTTATTTCACTACTGCTACTGCTATAAAACTGTTACTACTGATAAACTCTTGCGAGCAAGTCTGTTTCCAGGTGCAGCTGAATTGACAACTCCGCTGTTAAGGCTTTCAAGTGTTCTTTGTCTCCCCTTGTGTCGAATCAATAAATTGGGTAATACTTCCCTCGAAGACTGTTGCGATCCCCTATACTTGTGGGTCATCATCCTCCTCCTTTGGCGCCGGCAGCTCGGAAGGTCCGACGAGGTCGACGAAGTTGGCGCCGTAGTCCCTGGCGGACCACAACGCGGCCTGCCCGGGTCCATCATCATCTGTCGGTAGTCCTCCTCGACGGAGCGGTCGACGATGAAGTTCTGGCCGAGAACTCCTCCGGCTCGTCGCTTCGGTTTCTGCGCGGGAGGCCATTAACGCCGACGACCAACCTTCCCGCGTCGTTTTCGACACGAACCGTCGCGTCCTCTCGCTGACAAGGCGCCCCCACCCGCGAAAACCGTTGTGCAGCAAGGCCGGCGCGTCCGATTCGCGCCCTTCGCGAAGGAGCCGGCACAGGGTTGCCGGCGCTTTTTGGGACGCGCTGGTGCGAGCCTATTTTCGATGCACGCCCCCAAAATGCTATGAAAACTGCTATGGGGCCGCCCCGTAGAGATGCTCTTTACTTCCTCATTTGATGAATCTGGATGGCACCAGGTCTGCAGTGGGTAGGCTCCATGTTTGCATTAATTCTCAGAAAATAAAAGATCGATATACCCTACTTCATACAGACATGAATACGTAACCTTGATGAATCTGGATGGCACCAGGTTGCCCAGATACCAATAGCAATATAGCATGTGTGCTTAGGAGCCATTCGGCTTTATCACACAGTTCATGCTCTAGATAGAGTATTGTTCGTGTCACTGTGCACCTATTTTGCTGTTTGGGATTTCTGTTATGTGGCAGCTACGTAATGTTTCCGTGATTTATGTTGCAGCGTCTGGAGGACGAAGATAGGCTCAGCTCGCTGACTGATAATATTTTAATGTCGATCTTGGGTAGAAGGAGATCCTAGAGCGTATAAATTGAGTTGACAATCTTAATTTGCAATTTTTATATTTGTTCAAACTATGACATATTTTGTTTCTTGATCATGCTACATTTTATTTGATATTATTTTATATTTTTTTAAATATTATTTTTTTTGAAATAGACCAGACGAACACGCGGATGCGGGGGTTGTCCGCGTGTCCGCGCACGAACGGCCCAACGCGTTCGTTTGGATCGCAGCGTTGGAGATGCCCTTATAGGACCCAAGCTAATGCCGGTGCGTCAAAAAAGTGATCCCAAAAAAGTGATCCCGCCGGCGCCCATAAATGCCACTGGCGGAAAAAAAAGGTGCGCTGGGGTAAGGATCGTCTAGGTCCTGCGAATGAGTAGTAGTGTTAGTTGCCAATTTTCACTGAAAACGTAGCAGCAATAAACGTTTTCAAAGCTACCATGTAGACATGAACACGAACACTACTAGAAAAAGAGACTTTTGTTCAGAGTTGTCCGAAGCTTTATCACCGGTTTGGCTACGAACCCAGATTAAAGGGTGCATTAGCACCGGTTCGAGAGGTCAGAGGCTTTAGCACAGGTTCGTGTGGGACCTTTAGCACCAGTTCGTGCCACGAACCGGACCTTTTAGCATCGGTTCGGGGCACGAACTGGTGTAAAAGGTTTTTTTTGCTCCCCACGCACTCCCCTGTTGCCTTTTTTAGCTTTGTAAAATATAAAAGAAAATGATAGAAAATTCAAAAAGTAAAATCTTTTGAGATTCATGTATGTTACGCAACCTAGAGAAATTAACAAAATTTAATTTTAACTTTTTTTTTGCAAAAACAAAGTTTAGAAAAAGGTAAAACGGTTTTTCTAGTTGCATACGACGTTGAAAAAAAACGTATAATATATCAAAATGATCCTGGGAAAACGTTACATCCGAATTCACCGGGATTATCCGGTTAGCCAATTTTTAGATTCTCAAAATTCCAAATAGAAATATGAAAGCATGAACATTTAAGTTTTTGCCAGAAATTAAGGATTTTATATATTTTTACTTTTTAAAATTAAATTAATAATTCCTTCCTGCATAAAGATTACAATTAATTAACCATAAATTAGCAAATTTTTAGATTTACAAATTTTCAGGTTTTAGGTTCTGCCAAAAAAATAACATTAATTAAAATTTAAAAATAATTAAAAATTATTGTTTATCTATTTATTTAAGATTATTTTTTACATCTTCACTTTTGTTTATTAAACGAATCATGTGGAATTCAAACAATAAAAAATTTAGTACAACTATGTACTAAACCCGAGTGAACTAAAAGGGATCGGAGGGAGTAATAGAATTGATATGATACTAGTATCAATAACATGTGCGCGAAGTACTTGGAAGCAAGATTTTTCGTTGCGTCGCGTTTGGGTGCCCTTTGGCCACGGAAAATCAGACCGTTGCAGAAGCGTTTTCGAGAGGCCGTTGACTGCTGATGTCATGCAAACTAACATGTGGCAGACGCCGTTAACTGTCTGTTAACGCCGTTAACCGGCTGAAATCCAGTGGTAGATGGTAACCCACACAAGGCGTGACACGCCTTAAGCAGGCTGATCCATTTAGTTTGCGGGCCGGACCAGCTAACTTAGTTTGATCGGTCAACTATATAACTGGGCTGATCAATTAGGTACGTGGTCCGGGACTAACTTTTAAGGTTGACTGGTCAAAATTTTAATGGGATGGCCCGCTAAGCATGTGGGCCGGGCCGAATTCCTTCGTTTGACCGGTCAAACAGGATGACTGGGTCGGCTCACTGAACAAGTGGACTAGGTCGAATGTCCTCGTTTGACCGGTCAACACGATAACGGGCCGGCCCAATTGTCATGCGGGCTAGACCGAATGTCTTCGTTTGACCGGTCAACAGGCAAACTGTGCCGCCCAATAAGCATATGGACCGGCCCGAATGTCTTTATTTGACCAGTCAACAAGATAACTGGGCCAGCCCATTAAGCACATACCGGTCCTAATGTCTTCTTTGACCGGTCAGCGGGATAACTGGGCCGGCCCTTTTAGGTAGTGAGCCGGGCTAAATTCATTTTTTTGACCGGTTAACTGATAATTTTAGTGGTCCATTTTGTTAATGGGCCGTCCCAGTGTAATCTTTTTCGGACCGTTTAGTTTGTGGGTCGGTCCATTAGCCCAATAGGTAACATATATATGTGGGCCTAGTAAGGCCCAATAGGCTTGTTGGGCCGAGGTGCGTGAGGCCCGTTGTTATTTATTGGGCCAACCCATCTGCGATTTTCTATGTTAACATGCTGGCCTGTAAGGCGCTTTAGCATTTTTCGGACCAGCCCATTTATGATTTCGCTTAATTGGCCATTGTCGGGATGGAAATTTGTGATTTAGTTTGCACCAACAACGGTCGATTATATTCTGAGAATATTTACACAATAAATGATTTCAATCGGATAGCCTCACTTACCACAAGAACCAACCAATTACAGTTAGGAAATAATGCGGGAAAGAACCATAGAAACTAACTAAATATTACATTAGCCGCAAGGCTTTGAAAAAATATTACATCAGCTCCAAGGATTTGGAAAAAATATTTCAGAACCCAGAGAAATTGAGTGGTAATTAAACCTAGCAATACAATGAACGGATTCGGCAATCTTTTATGTTGTCCGTGCACCACCTATATATGAAACAAAGACATTATAAGTTAATACAACAACAATGGCAAGGCAAACACACCGGATTCGGCAATCTTTTATGTTGTTCGTGCACCACCTATATATGAAACAAAGACATTATAAGTTAATACAACAACAATGGCAAGGCAAACACACTACAATGTTGTTTGCCAAAGAATTTGAAACTCCCAATTTCCTCGTTATAACAAGATCATTGCAATGCGTACAGATAGTCTACCCTTATGGGGCTAATATAGACTACCAATAAGCAAATAAAGAGTGCATACCGCATACCAACAACCAATATAACCGAGCACGTCAGAATGAAACAACCGACATACTACTGTCGAGTCCCATGCAGCTCACCTGGTTGCTACACTTGAAGATGTCCAATGTTGCCATTATTTCTGAAGGGAGTTATTTGTTACTCTGCATCAAGACACGACCAGTCATACATATGAGTTCCAGCATGATAAACAGTATTATGTAATCCCTCCGTCCCGGTGGTATTCATGCATTGAACACCGAAAATAGTGAATGATGTGGCATGAATCTCCCTAGAATGTGTGTGCATGTATATATACACACATGCAGGCCTATGTGAGTGCCACACTAAGTAAGAGAAATAAGTCAGTATTGCAGCTTTTGAAGAACAAGATATCACACAAAATTATTATCTAGTAGTATGACAAGTTTATTTGTATTACATGCCAGATAGGAGAGTGATAGCATGCCGAACTAAGTCCTTACTTTGTTAGCTTACGACGAACTAGATAGAACTAACAATGGCATCACATGTAGTGCAGGGAATTCAAACCAACATGTTCAGGGAGTACAAAACTGGCATGAACAACATAGTAGCATGCTATAATTTCTGTAACAACGACTGGGCAAGATGAAGTTATGATGGCTACATTTACAGAGGAGGGAATATAAACCAAAAATGGAAGTTACGATGGCAAAAGCTAAAGAGAAGGGAATGCGAACCAACATGTGCAAAGTGTAATTACTTTAAATTAGACATGAACTAAATAATACTCTTGAACTTGTAGTGAAGGGAATGCAAATCAAAATGTTTCGTGATATAAACTTGTAATGAGCAATACATAGAGGATAGTTAATGCTGGAGTTTAGGATGGATCAGATACAGAATATAGTGGGATCGCATATGAACTTGTAGAAGAGGGAATGCAAACCAATATGTTGAAAATTTCATATGTGAGTGTCATGCTAAGTAAGAGAAACAAGTCAATATTGCAGCTTTTGAAGAACAAGATAGCACACAAAATTATTATCTAGTAGTATGACAAGTTTATTTGTACTACATGCCAGATATCAGAGTGATAGCATGCCGAACTAAGTCCTTACTTTGTTAGCTTACGATGAACTAGATAGAAATAATAATGGCATCACCTATAGTACAGGGAATACAAACAAACATGTTCAGGGAGTACAAAATTGGCAAGAACAACATAGTAGCGGGCTATAATTTTTGTAACAACGACTGAACAAGACGAAGTTATGATGGCTATATCTACAAATAATACTCGATTTTAATTTTTTTCAAAAATAATACACCGTCGGGTGATGACCCACAAGTATAGGGGATCACAACAGTCTTCGCGGGAAGTAAAACCCAATTTATTGATTCGACACAAGGGGAGACAAAGAATACTTGAAAGCCTTAACAGCGGAGTTGTCAATTCAGTTGCACCGGAAACAGACTTGCTCGCAAGAGTTTATCGATAGTAACAGTTTTATAGCAGTAGTAGTAGTGAAATAACAACGAGCAAAGTAACGAGACAGCGAGTAGTGATTATAGTAAACAGCAGGATTAAAATACCGTAGGCACAGGGACGGATGAACGGGCGTTGCATGGATGAGAGAAACTCATGTAACGAGTCAAAGAAGGGGCATTTGCGGATAATAATAAAACGGTATCCAAGTACTAATCAATCAATAGGCATGTGTTCCAATTATAGTCGTACGTGCTCGCAATGAGAAACTTGCACAACATCTTTTGTCCTACCAGCCGGTGGCAGCCGGGCCTCAAGGGAATCTACTCGGATATTAAGGTACTCCTTTTAATAGAACACCGGAGCAAAGCATTAACACTCCGTGAACACATGTGATCCTCACATCACTACCATCCCCTCCGGTTGTCCCGATTTCGTCACTTCGGGGCCATTGGTTCCGGACAGCGACATGTGTATACAACTTGCAGGTAAGACCATAAACAATGAATATCATGATGAAACAATAACATGTTCAGATCTGAGATCATGGCACTCGGGCCCTAGTGACAAGCATTAAGCATAACAAGTTGCAACAATATCATAAAAGTAACATCTACGGATACTAGGCACTATGCCCTAACAATCTTATGACTATTACATGACCAATCTCATCCAATCCCTACCATCCCCTTCAGCCTACAGCGGGGGAATTACTTACACATGGATGGGGGAAACATGGCTGGTCGATGGAGAGGCGTCGGTGGTGATGATGGCGATGATCTCCTCCAATTCCCCGTCCCGGCGGAGTACCAGAACGGAGACTTCTGGCTCTTGAGACGGAGTTTCGCGATGTGGCGGCGTTCTGGAGGGTTTCTTGCGACTTCGACTTCCCCCCGTGCGTTTTTAGGCCGAGGCCGATAAGTCGTCCGAAGGAGGGCGTCGGAGGCCGGCCGAGGGGGCCACACGCTAGGGCCGCGCGCCCCCCTCCTGGGCCGTGCCGCCCTAGGGTGTGGGGCCCTTGGGCCTCCACCTGACTTGCCCTTCTGGCTCCGTGAGTTTTCTGGGAAAATAGGGCCTTCTGTCAAAATCCCGAGGTTTTTCCTGAAAGTTGGATTTCTGCACAAAAACGAGACACCGGAACGGTTCTGCTGAAAACAGCGTTAGTCCGTGTTAGTTGCATCCAAAATACACAAATTAGAGGCAAAACAACAGCAAAAGTGTTCGGGAAAGTAGATACGTTTTGGACGTATCAACTCCCCCCAAGCTTAGCTTATTGCTTGTCCTCAAGCAATTCAGTTAACAACTGAGCGATAAAAGAACTTTTACGAACACATTTGTTCATATGATCGATGTAAATATTCTCATGCTATGGCTAACACTTAGGCAGTTCATAATAAGATACATGCAAATAAGATCATCCAATAGCTATGTCAATCATGGAAAGGTACCAACAATTAATAATAAGCATCATGAATCATGTATATAAGCAGGATTGAAATGTTCATAAAAGAGTATGATAGAGTGGTATCTCGCTTGCCCATATTTGATCAGCAAAACATAAATGCTCAGGCACCTCTGAAGTTCATAGAAAGACTAGAAATAGTGATTGTCAAAGATAAAAGCATCAAAGTTATACCACAATCAATCATATTTTGAGACAAGCATATTATACTAAGAATGACAGCTTGTGCTCTCAAGAAAGTGCTCAAAGAAAGGATGGAGACACAACATAAAAGTAAAAGATTGACCCTTCGCGAGAGGGAAGCAGGGATTAACATGCGCTAGAGCTTTTCATTTGTAAAGCAGGAGTAAAATTATTTTGAGAGGTGTTTGTTGTTGTCAACGAATGGTAATGGATACACCAACTACCTCGCCAACCGGACTTCCAAGAGCGGCTCCCATGAAGGACGTTATCTCTACCAGCAAGGTAGATCATCCCTCTTCTCTTTTGTTTACACACATATTTTAGTTTTATTATGGGTGACACTCCCCCCAACCTTTGCTTACACAAGCCATGGCTAACCGAATCCTCGGGTGCCTTCCATCAATCACATACCATGGAGGAGTGTCAATTTGCAAAATTAAGTTGCTTACTGACGAATCAGAGCAAAACATGTGAAGAGAATTATTAGTGAAAGTTGATTAATTGGGGCTGGGAACCCCATTGCCAGCTCTTTTTGCAAAATTATTGGATAAGCGGATGTGCCACTAGTCCATATGAAAGTCCGTCAAGAGTAAATGACAAGCTTGAAAGTTAAACACCACATACTTCCTCATGAGCTATGAAACATTAACACAAATTGAGAAGCATTTTTGAAGGTTTTAAAGGTAGCGCATGAGAATTTACTGGGAATGGTTTGAAATGCCATGCATAGGTATTTATGATGGACACTCTGGAATAACTTGGTTTTCATGTGTTTGGAAGCACGAGCAGCGTTCCCGCTCAGTACAAGTGAAGGCTAGCAAAAGACTAGGGAGCGACAAATCAAGAGAGCAGTAACTGTCATAATCATGTTTGCGGCAAAATAAATTAACTGAGGCATAAAAGTGATACCAGAACTCTGAAGCAATGTAAATCATTGAGGCTTAATTGACTCTTGTTCAGTCATATGCATGCGTGAGCATGTGCCAAGTTAATTCAAACGAATTATTCGGAGGAGGATACCACAATATCATACCTATCTATGAATAAAATAATGCAAGCAAACATCCATGACATGCTACTCATATTAATAAATTGGAGCTAAACATGAGAGATCATGAACTACTAGACTTTCTTAAATGACATATACCTCACATGAACCAACTAAGCATGCTCACATGGATGAGTATATGTACAAAAATGAAAACAAATAGAGTTCATACCAGCCTCTCACCACAATCAGATTGTCGTAGATCGTCATTATTGCCTTTTTACTTGTGTAGCTTGGATAATATGAAATGAAAACCACGCTCCAGCCACCGAAGATCATTGAACTCATAAAGAACTTTACAAAACCAAAGAAGAACAGCGAATGTTTTTGGTGTTTTCGAATTTGAGAACAAGAATAAAAGGAAACAAGCAAACAAAGCAAAATCTTTTTGGGTTTTCTTATAGCAAACTAGCAATAACAAATAAAACGAAACAAATGCAAGAAACCAAAGTAAACAAGTGGTGAAGAGAAACAACAGAAATATTTTTGGTCTTTTTGTGTTTTAGGAAAAAAACAAAGCAAAAACAAGAAATAGCAAATTAAAAGAAACACAGAAAAGCGAGATGGCAGAAATCTGCCAAAACTTGACAGCAGTACAGAAATCGATTTTTACAAAAATCTTCCGTTGCTCAGCTCGAAAAGTGTTCAACTAATGAAAGTTAGATAAAAACCTGGGGAACATGCACAAAAATTGGCAGCTCAAAATAACGTTATGGCTGTGTGCACGAATTTTTCTAGTAACAGTCCAGAATCTGTTTTCAGGCAGCACTTCCCCAAATATCATCTCCCTCTCATTAGGAAACCACTCAAAGAGACTAAACAAGCATGTACAAGTATCCAGCAACCATAATATGCAAAGAATGAGTGATTCCGGTATACCTCCCCCCAAGCTTAGGCTTTTGGCCTAAGTGGAGATCAACCCCATGGTGCCCATGAAGAAGCACCATCGTAGTACGAAGATGGATCATATTCCGGGTATGTGCTAGAAGAAGCACCCGGATACGTGACGGTGTAGTCGTAGGAGGGCTTGGCGTCCTCGGAGTCATGTTGCTGGTGGAAGTTGTGTATCTTCAGCTTCTCATCCACCTCCTCCTTAGAGCGCGACCATGGTTTCCTGTTGATACTGAACAAATCTGGTTGGGGCAAAGGGACTTCCCTCTCTTCCCCGTCGACAAACAACACTCTATAGACAATATTATCTATCCTAGAGTCAGCTGTAACAAATTGATGACTCTTCATAGCAGCAATATCGAGCCTCATAGGAGCTATTTTTACATCATTAGGATCAAGAGGAAGCTCTAAATATGCTAGAACGCGCGAAGCAATAATTCCTCCAAATATGGGCCCCTTGTTAGACAAGCGGCGAGCAACAAGAGCACCAAGATGATAAGGTGTTTCCCCAGTGAGTGCAGCAATTAAGAAACCAAGGTGATAGCTAGATATGTTGCTAGTGTTCTCCCTACCAAGAATGCTAGTACCAATGTAATAAGCAAAATACTTAATGGCGGGGAGTTGAATGTTTCTTATCTTGCCACGCTGAATGGTGCGACAATCATCATTGGTGATCCCTCGATAGAGCTCCAACAATTCCCTTGGGTTGTCCTCGATCTTCCTTGCTGTACCTACAGGGACAATACCCAATGCAGCACAAAAAATTTCCAACTTCATAGTAATAGGTTTACCATAGATCTTGAATGAAACTGTCGGGTGAAAGTGCTTATTGTTGAACTTGAAGCTCTCCACAAAGATTTTAGTGAGCGTGTAGTATTGCTCACTCTCATCTCCCACATAGGTGGTCAAACTTGCCCTACCGACGAGGGTAAAGAAATCATCCAACAACCCTGCATTACTCAAAAAGTCATAGCATGGAAAGATGCAGCGTTAGGGACTCCATTGTCCTCCTCGGGTGCGAAGCTTGGTGCAATGAGATCCTCATTGTAGGATGGCCTGCATCGGGTGGATGACCTAGAGGGCCTCCCCGTGCTTGTTGTCTCCCCTTGGAATACTTCTCCAAAGTTAAAGTTGTCCATCCCCCTTTTCTGAAATTTTTCAACAAACAATATAAAACTTGATTTGGTGACATATAATCGAGAGAAACTACCATAGGAACTTGCTAGAGTACTAATCATGCATCAAAACTAGTTTCTACCACTTAGAACAAGCATGCAAGCTCACTAAACATATTACCTACAGCAGCAAAATATGCAAGATATATTCCACCAAACAAAATTCTACTAGGATAATCGAAGGAGTCACATACCGAAGAGCAAATGTGCCAAATCTCAGACAGAAATCTGGGCTGAGCAAAGAGATCGAGAAATCTGGAGTTCCTGAGCAAAAACACGAGTGAGAGGAAGCTGGTGTCGATTTTTTCGGGAGAGAGAAGAGTGTGAGAGGAAGAGATGCTAAAGTGGGGTAAAGGGGGGGCCCACACACCAAGGTGGCGCGCCCCTCTTGCAGGCCGCGCCGGCCTGTGGGGTGCCACCCTGGGGTGCCCCACTGGTCATCCCCAGGTGCTCCCAGGTGCCTCGTCGAAAAATAGGACCAACGGTGTAATTTTTGCGAATTTTTGAAAACTTTGAAAAATGCACATTTCTGGGTATTAAGTTTATTATTACTGGCCAGGAAAAATTTTGAAATCTCTAATTAACTAAGGAACTTTGAAAAATAAAAGTGCTACAGCAACTAGAGCAAGTGGAGGGAGAAAGAAATGTTGTTTACCTCCTCTATGCATATAAAAAGTATTTGTTAACAAGGTTGATCAAGTCTTGCCACCAAATAAATTTTACATAGCATATGAAGAAATAAACCTCAAATCGATCATGTTACCTTGAATTGTATTGATATGGATCCAATCATAAGAGTTTGATATTCTTCTTTAGGCTCATATATAGGACAATCGATAGTTCCCACTTTGATAGTTCTCACATTAGAAATTGTATTAACTCCACATGCTTTTCCAATTCTCTTGGGGAAATAGACGGTGTGCTCCCTATCATCAACATTGAAAGTAACCATTCCTTTATTGCAATCAATAACAGCCCCTGCGGTGTTAAGAAAAGGTCTCCCAAGAATAATAGACATATTATCATCTTCAGGCATTTCCAACACAACAAAATCAGTTAATATCAAGCAGTTATTAGTAACTTGAACAGGAACATCCTCACATATACCAACAGGAATAGCAATAGATTTATCAGCCATTTGCAAAGATATATCAGTAGGTATCAACTTATCTAAGTAAAGTCTCTTATAGAGAGAAAAAGGCATAACACTAACACCGGCTCCCAAGTCACATAGAGCAGTTTTAACATAATTATTCTTAATAGAACAAGGAATAGTAGGTATACCTGGGTCGCCAAGCTTCTTTGGAACCTTACCATTAAAAGAGTAATTAGCAAGCATAGTGGAAATTGTAGGAGAACGTAGCATAGAAAACAAAAATTTTCCTACCGCGAACACGCAATCCAAGCCAAGATGCAATCTAGAAGACGGTAGCAACGAGGGGGTATCGAGTCTCACCCTTGAAGAGATTCCAAAGCCTACAAGAGGAGGCTCTTGTTGCTGCGGTAGACGTTCACTTGCCGCTTGCAAAAGCGCGTAGAAGATCTTGATCACGATCGGTTCCGGCGCCACGAACGGGCAGCACCTCCGTACTCGGTCACACGTTCGGTTGTTGATGAAGACGACGTCCACCTCCCCGTTCCGGCGGGCAGCGGAAGTAGTAGCTCCTCTTGAATCCGACAGCACGACGGCGTGGTGTCGGTGGCGGTGAAGAAGTCCGGCGGAGCTTCGCTAAGCTATGCGGGCAATATGGAGGAGAGGAGCTTGGCTAGGGTTTGGGAGGGGTGGCCGGCCACTCTATGGGGGCGGCCAGCTTGTGGTCTTGGGGTGGCCGGCCCCCTCCCTTGGCCCCTCATTATATAGGTGGATCCCAAGTGTTGGTGTCCAAGTCTTCGAATAAGACCCGAAACCAAAACCTTCCATAAGAGGGGAAACCTAGCCCAACTAGGACTCCCACCCAAAGGGTGGGATTTCCACCTCCCATGTGGGGGTTGGCCGGCCCCCTAAGGGGGAGTCCACTTGGGACTCCTCCCCCACTAGGGTTGGCCGGCCATGGAGGTGGAGTCCCATGTGGACTCCACCTTCCTTGGTGGTTTCTTCCGGACTTTTCTAGAACCTTCTAGAACCTTCCATAGAACCTTCCGCGACATTTTATTCACATAAAATGACATCCTATATATGAATCTTATTCTCCGGACCATTCCGGAACTCCTCGTGATGTCCGGGATCATATCCGGGACTTCGAACAAATATTCCAGAACTACCATTTCAACATCCAACTTTAAGTGTGTCACCCTACGGTTCGAGAACTATGCGGACATGGTTGAGTACTCACTCCGACCAATAACCAATAGCGGGATCTGGAGATCCATAATGGCTCCCACATATTCAACGATGACTTTAGTGATCGAATGAACCATTCACATATATTACCAATTCCCTTTGTCTCGCGATATTTTACTTGTCCGAGGTTTGATCTTCGGTATCACTCTATACCTTGTTCAACCTCGTCTCCTGACAAGTACTCTTTACTCGTACCGTGGTATGTGGTCTCTTATTAACTCATTCATATGCTTGCAAGACATTAGACGACATTCCACCGAGAGGGCCCAGTGTATATCTATCCGTCATCGGGATGGACAAATCCCACTGTTGACCCATATGCCTCAACTCATACTTTCCGGATACTTAATCCCACCTTTATAGCCACCCATTTACGCAGTAGTGTTTGGTGTAATCAAAGTACCTTTCCGGTATAAGTTATTTACATGATCTCATGGTCATAAGGATTAGGTAACTATGTATCGAAAGCTTATAGCAAAAAACTTAATGACGAGATCTTATGCTACGCTTAATTGGGTGTGTCCATTATATCATTCACACAATGATATAACCTTGTTATTAATAACATCCAATGTTCATGATTATGAAACTAATCATCCATTAATCAACAAGCTAGTTTAAGAGGCATACTAGGGACTTCTTGTTTGTCTACATATCACACATGTACTAATGTTTCGGTTAATACAATTCTAGCATGATATATAAACATTTATCATAAACATAAAGATATAAATAATAACCACTTTATTATTGCCTCTAGGGCATATCTCCTTCAGTCTCCCACTTGCACTAGAGTCAATAATCTAGATTACATTGTAATATACCTAACACCCATAGCATTCTGGTGTTGGTCATGCTTTGCCCTAGGGAGAGCTTTTGTCAACGGATCTGCTACATTCAGACCAGTGTGTACTTTGCAAATCTTTACTTCTCCATCTTCGATGTACTCGCGAATCGAGTGGTAACGCAGCTTGATATGCTTCAGCCTCTTGTGTGACCTTGGCTCTTGTGCATTGGCGATGGCACCCATGTTATCACAGTAAATGATTAATGGGTCCAATGCACTAGGAACCACACCGAGCTCTACAATGAACCTCTTCATCCATACCGCTTCTGATGAAGCCTCTGAAGCCGCTATGTACTCTGATTCTGTTGAAGACTTCGAGCTTGCCCAATTTATTGATTCGACACAAGGGGAGACAAAGAATACTTGAAAGCCTTAACAGCGGAGTTGTCAATTCAGCTGCACCTGGAAACAGACTTGCTCGCAAGAGTTTATCAGTAGTAACAGTTTTATAGCAGTAGTAGTAGTGAAATAACATCAGCAAAGTAACAGAGACAACAGTAGTGATTATAGTAAACAACAGGATTAAAATACTGTAGGCACAGGGACGGATGAACGGGCGTTGCATGGATGAGAGAAACTCATGTAACAGTCAAAGCAGGGGCATTTGCAGATAATAATAAAACGGTATCCAAGTACTAATCAATCAATAGGCATGTGTTCCAATTATAGTCGTACGTGCTCGCAATGAGAAACTTGCACAACATCTTTTGTCCTACCAGCCGGTGGCAGCCGGGCCTCAAGGGAATCTACTGGATATTAAGGTACTCCTTTTAATAGAGCACCGGAGCAAAGCATTAACACTCCGTGAACACATGTGATCCTCACATCACTACCATCCCCTCCGGTTGTCCCGATTTCTGTCACTTCGGAGCCATTGGTTCCGGACAGCGACATGTGTATACAACTTGCAGGTAAGACCATAAACAATGAATATCATGATGAAACAATAACATGTTCAGATCTGAGATCATGGCACTCGGGCCCTAGTGACAAGCATTAAGCATAACAAGTTGCAACAATATCATAAAAGTAACATCTACGGATACTAGGCACTATGCCCTAACAATCTTATGACTATTACATGACCAATCTCATCCAATCCCTACCATCCCCTTCAGCCTACAGCGGGGGAATTACTCACACATGGATGGGGGAAACATGGCTGGTCGATGGAGAGGCGTCGGTGGTGATGATGGCGATGATCTCCTCCAATTCCCCGTCCCGGCGGAGTGCCAGAACGGAGACTTCTGGCTCCCGAGACGGAGTTTCGCGATGTGGCGGCGTTCTGGAGGGTTTCTGGCGACTTCGACTTCCCCCGTGCGTTTTTAGGTCGAGGCCGATAAGTAGTCCGAAGGAGGGCGTCGGAGGCCGGCCGAGGGGGCCACACGCTAGGGCCGCGCGCCCCCTCCCGGGCCGCGCCGCCCTAGGGTGTGGGGCCCTCGGGCCTCCACCTGACTTGCCCTTCTGGCTCCGTGAGTTTTCTGGGAAAATAGGGCCTTCTGTCAAAATCCCGAGGTTTTTCCTGAAAGTTGGATTTCTGCACAAAAACGAGACACCAGAACAGTTCTGCTGAAAACAGCGTTAGTCCGTGTTAGTTGCATCCAAAATACACAAATTAGAGGCAAAACAACAGCAAAAGTGTTCGGGAAAGTAGATACGTTTTGGACGTATCATCGGATTTAGTACTAGTCGGAGTAGAGGAAATCGACTGCCCCCTAGGCTGCATGTGCATGCATGCATGTGCTTGATACTAATCGGGCTAGTGTTTCCTGATTAGCACCAATCAGGTTCGGGGAATCCGATTAGTACTAATTGGGGAACACTAACCCGACGGTGTATTATTTTTGAAAAAAGTTCAAAGTCGAGTATTTATAAAATTAACAAAAAAAATATTATTAAAAAAAAGTCGCGGACATCCGCCAGTCAAGTGAAGTTAACAGCTCGACGGCAAAACAGAGTCGCACGCACTTGGGATTGGATGCCACAATCCCCATTGGCATATATGTTCTGGCGTAATTAGATATATGTGTATCATCATGCTAACTATGGAGCGGGCACATCATTTCAAACCCTAAAAAGAACGGGGAGCAGCACAGCAAGATAATCGTCTCAACTAGTCATCCAGAGCCATGATCACCACAGCGTCCAGACCCCGTCCGGCGTGCCCCAAAACACGTTGGCCGGAGACGTGTAGAGCTCAGGCGCCGTGTAGGCGGCCGCCAGCCACCACAGGGCGTCCTCCTCGTCCGCGTCCAGGCACTGCTGCGGAGGCGTGTACGTCGACAGCAGCTCGTACCGGCCGCCGTCGGTCGGGTCCCACGTCGTGTAGCCGAACGGCGAAACGACCGTGTTACTATCCCCGTGCCACGTCGCCGCTGGTTCTGGTTCTGGGCAGGGCAAGTCGCCGTCGTCGATGACGATGGGCGGCGCCTCCGTGCCGCCGTTCTTGGAAGCCGCGCTGCCACCGTCGAGCTTGACAATTTCTCCGGCCAGCGCGTCCTCGTCATCGAACAAGGTTTGGCGCCGGGCCGCTGGCGGAGCCTCCGGGTGACCGGCGGATGCCTTCCTCTTGCAGGACACCGTCGTGGTCGTGAAGGAGGCGGCGTTTTGGACGGGAAACCTTGGGCGGAGGTCTGCGCGACGGTGCTCCTGGTCGTGGGAACGGATGGCGAGGTGGTCACCGGCTTGAGCCATCGATCCGAACCTGCCAAGAGCTCGATCGATTGCCGAAACGTTGGCCAGAAGAAGACGATCGAGCAACGGCCAGAAGATGATAGTTTGCTTTGGCTTGGATTGGACCTCTTTTATGATGGTCTTCATTAGGATTTAGGAGCCGGATTTGCATGATCGTTAAGTCCAAGACGAACTCGGACTCTTCTCTCCGAGTCCCAGCTGGATTCAGAGAGGACGCGGTAGTCGTCGTGCAAACATGCATGATCGTACCAACACGGAGTCGATCGATCGGCCGCGTAATTTTGCTGTTACAGTGTACTATATCTCCATACGCTAAGAACATGGTTTTACAGTGTATCTATAAAAAAAATACATGTATATACACCTTCGTATCTAAACAAAGTTGAGCAAATTTTTTTAGGGAGGGAGGGAGTATGATATTTGTGTTTGTTGTTTGCTATTGCAACTATCTATGTATTTTGTGATGGCATTTTGTATATAATATGTAAAACACCTGAACAGAATCTTCTTAATTTCCTTATTTCAGTGCTCCTGCTGCAAAGCAACTATACAATTATTTTTGGTCGACAATTGACATTTAGGAACTAATTTTCTCTCTTTACTAGAGGCAAAGAGAATAACTAATGCTTTGATGTAACTAATCGAAATAACTAGGATCACAATCAAATACATCAACAGCTCCAGTTTCTGAACTGAACGCGCCGACGAAACACCAATCGAAATTATTGTACAAACAAATATCAGACTCAGACAGAATCCGCAACCTAGAAGTATCGCATAATAAGATGTTTGTGCCAAGTGTATGTATTTCAACTCTGAAAAACAAATATCAGATGCTCAGAGACCGGTCTTCATCAAAAATTATCTCCGGCGAAAATATGCCGTCTCTGATCCTCTCAACCACCATTTCTTCCTCATCCTTCTGCGGAAATTTCGAAGGATGGAGGAGTGATGCATCAAGAGGTCTGCAGTCGTCGCATTGGTCATCTCCTCTGAGAATTATCTTCTGCAAGATGGGAGAGCGCTCCAACATGGATCTTATAAATCTGAACTGTTGTTCTAGTGCTCTAAAGCCATCGATTTCTAGCTCTTTCAGTAGCCTGTTCTCGGAGCCACTGAAGCGCATTTCCCACTGAGGAGTGCTTCTGTCACGGTAGGCATCACCTCTGAACTCGCCCACATCACATGCATGGTTCCATACCTGGAATCCAGATTTCAATAATTTTCCCATAAAAATTTGTGAAATGCAAAAGCTTCAAAGGTGGACAAGAGGAAAGAAATACCGACAAAGACCTCACCTGAATATGTAGTTTTTCAATAGATGGTGCTGCTACGAGAAAGGCCGTAATCCATAAAATTTCAAATTCCACAAACACGCCACACACGGACAGCTTCTTTAGCTTGTTGAATGCGGTGCAGAGTTCCTCCATCTCAGGTTGCAACCAAAGCTGATCACAGAATAAATAAAATGAATAGTTTGCAAGCACATAAATGAGATAAAATCAAGGAATCTACAGCTATGTTTGTTCTGTAGCATGCATAAACACATTCATGATATAACTTTCATAGCTGTGACAATATGAATACAGAGAAAATGAGTACAATATAGCAAAAAATAAAAATAGTACTCACATTTTCTCCTTCGAAGTCCAATGTGAGACTGTGTATGCTTGTTGTGCCATGTAGCCGCTCACTTAATTTAAATGGGAATCGATCATATAATTTACCACATGAGAGTTCTAATTCCCCGAGAGATGGGACAAACCCAAAGGTTACTGGAACATGATGAGATACCCAAGTAGTGTATATGAACGTCTCCAATTTCGGGAGGCAGGCCAATTCGATTCTCTCAAAGCGGCACCTGTCGATGTCTAGAACACAAAGTTTTGAGTTTGGTGCATCAATCTTAAAGACAGAGTAAGTGCCAGTATCACAATGACAAAGGCTTAGATGCTTCAGTTGCTTGCAGCAGTCAAATAGGACATGGTGCATGTCCAATTTGTCAAAACCTGCATTTTTCAGAGAGAGCTTTGTGAGGCAGTGGAGCACACTAGGATAGGCACGGAAGAAAGTATCGATCTCTTGAGCTCGCTGCAGCATATCCTCGTCACTGCGGTCCAAAGGATCTGTCTCATCAAGAACGGTGAGATCCAAATCTTTCAGCAAACCGTTGTCGATCGCGTCACATACCAGTGGGCCAACTTCACACAAGAAAGCGTTGATCAAGTAGAGCTTAAGGTGCAGACTTGAGATGGTGGATCCTCTCTTCTGATCAGCCAAGAAACCCCTGGTTGCTTTGGTCAAAGACACCATAGCTTCCTCCATATCATTTGCCTCAAGAGGTTCAGTGCATGGAACAGATAGGAAATCCTCGACATCGATGCTGATTTCAGGCAGCAACCAAGGTAGATGCCTCCACCGTGTAGAAAGCACGGCTGTCCTGACCGCCATATGTAAACTGACTCTCCCCAAGACAGAGAGTAAAATATCATCAGTCAGCATGCTGAGCCTATCTTCTTCCTCCAATTTCTGCAACAAAAAGCAATGGGTCCATTATTTAGCTGCCAAATAACTGAGCTCAGAAATCCAAAACAGAAAATAGTTAGAAGAGTGGCAAGAACAATATACTTTCTAGAGCGTAAACTGTTTGAGAAAGGTGAATGGCTCCTAAGCACACATGGGCAACCTGGTGCCCTTCAGATTCACCAAGGTTGTGCATTTATGTGTGTATGAAACAGGGTATATCAAGTTTTTATTTCCTGAGAATTAATGCAAACATGGAGTCTACACCATACGCGCTACTTTGCAATAGGAACTGTGACTCTAAATTCGTCTATCAGCACTCTTAATTGGCCTATCTTCCTTATCTGGCGGCTGCTACAAAATTATGGACCTTTTGTAGTTGAGGAATCAAGCCGACTTGTTGCCGGTAATTGTGGATGAAGCGATTGAAAAATAGCAAAGCCTTCGTTGGGAGTGGATTACCTGGTGGTGCAGCGGCATGTTGCTGCCGTCGTCGAGCGCGTAGACGTGAGCGTGGCGTGGAGGAGGTCGTGGGCGCGCCGCGGCTTTAGGAGGGGAGCGGGGAGGCGGAAGGAAGTGGTGCGGCGGTGGTCGCGGGAGGGAGGCGGCGGTAACGCGGGCGGGAGGTGGCGGAAGGACGCAAGGTCGGCGGCGGCGGCCGGGGTCGGCGGCGGTGGCAGTGCGATGCGGCGGCTGGAGCACTGAAGACACACCTGGGGTATCTGACTGACACGCGGGCCCTACAATGGCCAAAGGAAATCCTCTTATTTTTCTGTGCTATTATACTCGTATAATAAAGCGTCCGGTTCTGTTCCTCTCGATCTGACGTATAAAAGTACAGCTGCTGTTATAAGGGATGATCAAGGAAATTCTGTTGTTGTTAGCTGCGCTCTATCCCATCGCTGCTGTCATATGCAGAAACCGGAGTATTTCACCAATATGCATCAATGACCTGAATTCTTTTGCATACAAACCGCCAAACACTCAAGTGCATATGTAATATGGCAGGAACATAATACTCCCTTCGTTCTTAGATATAAGGCACGGAAATTAAAGAAAACAAGTTGAGGAAAAATTATGACAAGTTTGGACAGGATTACCCATGAAAAATTGACGCGAGAAATAGGCGAGTTTTCAAAAGATAGAAAAATACAAACAATTTTTTAAAAAGATTGCCTAGTTAAAACCATTGTCTAGACAAGTTATGCAAACGCAATAGACCTTATAATCCAGATTCTTTGTCAAAAAGTATACACCTAGAAACGGAGGGTAAGAATCATTGGAGCTCTCTAAACACATTATTCAGTCTAAAGCATAGTTAGAGCATCTTCAATGGCCGCCCCCAAATAGACGTCGGCAAAGATGCCGATACTGCCGTATGGGGGGCGCCGGCAGAGCATCCTTTATTTGGGGATGCTGCTCCCACGCCGGCGTCTCCCATACAACAGCCCCAATAGAAATTCAAACTTAAAAAGATATTTTAAAAACGATATTCATACGAAATTCGAACAAAATTTATACAAAAGTATCTGGAATTTAAACTAAAAAACTAAAAAAATCTAGCGATGGCGTAAGAAAACAAGCTTAACCCTGTACAAGCTAAACAAACATCACTACTTGGATGAAATGTATACAGCTACCAGTGTTCAGGTGCTCTTCAAATAAACAAATGAAACATGAAAAACTACCAGTGTCGTTTGGACCAAAGTGAACTCTGAAGATTAATTTTTGACAGTGTCAACATAAGTGCAAATGTGCGGTAACACCGTAACAGTAACAAGAGCAAAAACAAATCTCAGATGCTCAGGGACCAGTCTTCATCGAAAATTATCTCTGGCAAGAATATGCCACCTCTAATCCGCTCAACCACCATTTCTTCCTCATCCTTCTTTGGAAATTTCAAATTACGAAGTGATGCATCAAGAGCATCACATTCTTCGCATATCATGTCTCCTCTAAGAATTATCTTCTGCAAGTTGGGACATCTCACCAACATGGATCTTATAAATGTAAATTGTTGTTCTAGTGATTTAAAGCCACCAAATTCTAGCTCTTTCAGCAGCCTGTTCTCAGAGCCATCAAAGCGCATTTCCCACTGAGGAGTCACTCTGTCACTGTACATGCCACCTCTAAAACCAGCCTCGCATGGATGATCCGATACCTGTATTTGTGTGACCAATTGTGTAATTGGAATAAGTTTAACATTTTTCTGCTATTCTTTTTCAAAAGCTGAATCTCCAAATGTGGAGAAAAGGGAATGAATACGGACAAAGGCATTACCTGAATACGTAATTTTTCAATAGATGGTGCTGCTACCAGAAAGGCAGTCGTCCATAAAATGTCAAATTCAACAAAAATGCCACACACAGACAGCTTCTTTAGCTTGCTGAATGCAGTGCGGAGTTCCTCTATTTCAGGTTGCAACCAAACCTGATCACAGGATAAGGAAAAAGAAGAATGAATACACAAATAAGATTATCAAAGAGTTCACAGCTATGTTTGTTATGTACAGTGCATAACTCGAGCATATAGCTCTCATAGCTACGAGGCTGTGACAACATGATGAAAAAAACAAAATACCATTTAGCGAAAAAAAAAATAGTACTTACAATTTCTCCTTGGAAGTCCAATGTCAGAGTGTGTATGCTTGCTGTTCCATGTAGAAGCTCACTTAACTTAAACGGACATTGATAATATGCTGCACCAAATGAGAGTTCTAATTCTCCAAGAGATGGGACAAACCCAAAGGTCACTGGGACATTATGAGATTCCCAAGTACCGCATATCAATTTCTCCAACTTCGGGAGGCAGACCAGTTCGAGTCTCTCAAAGCGACACTTGTCGAATTCCAGAAAACAAAGTTTTGAGTTTGGTGCATCAATCTTAAAGTCAGAGTACATGCCGGTATCACAATAAGAAAGGCTTAGATGCTTCAGTTGCTTGCAGCAGTCAAACAAGACATGGTGCATGTCCAATTTGTCAAAGCCTGCATTTTGTATAGAGAGCTTTGTGAGGCAGTGGAGCACACTAGGGTAGGCACCGAAGAAAGTATCAATATCTTGAGCTCGCTGCAGCATATCCTCGTCACTACGATCTAAAGGATTTGTCTTGTCAAGAACGGTGAGATCCAAATCTTTCAGCATACCGTTGTCAATCGCGCCACCTACCAGTTTACCAATTTCGCACAAGAAAGTGTTGGTCAAGTAGAGCTTCAGGTGCAGACTTGAGATGGTGCATTCTCCCTGCTTATCAGCCAAGAAACTCCTGGTAGCTTTGGTCAAAGACACCATAGCTAACTCCTCCCTTTCATTTGCCTCAATAGGTTCAGTGCATGGAACAGATAGGAAATCCTCGACATTTATGCTGAGTTCAGGCAGCAACCAAGGCAGATGCTTCCACCGTGTAGAAAGCACACCTGTGCTTACAGCCATACGTAAACTGACTCTACCCAAGATAGACAGTACAATATCATCTGTCAGCGAGCTGAGCCTATCTTCGTCCTCCAGATGCTGCAACATAAATCACGGAAACATTATTTAGCTGCCACATAACAGAAACCCCAAACAGCAACATAGGTGCACAGTGACACGAACAATACTCTATTTAGAGCATGAATTGTGTGATAAAGCCGAATGGCTCCTAAGCACACATGCTATATTGCTATTGGTATCTGGGCAACCTGCTCCTAAGCCGAATGGCTCCTAAGCCGAATGGCTCCATGCTATATTGCTATTGGTATCTGGCTCCTAAGCCATCCAGATTCATCAAGGTTTTGTATTAATGTCTGTATGAAATTGGGTATATCGATCTTTTATTTCCTGAGAATTAACGCAAACATGGAGCCTACCCGCTGCAGACCTGACCCAGTCAACACCATACGTGCAACTTTGCAGGACCTACCCTCCGTTCCTAAACTTAAGATAGGGTAGCTAAATCTACTACCTGAAAAATTATGATATACTCCTTCGGTTCTTAAACATAAGTTATTTTGGCAAACTAAATTTGGCTTGCCAAAACGTCTTCTATTTAGGAACAGACAACAGAGGAAGTACTTCAGTTATTGGTCCACATAGTAGTTAGGATATTTCAAACTGAATGAATGCAGAGAATTGTAACTAAATCCAACTATTCAGAGAATATGTAGAGTTCACTAATTAGTCAGAATCTTTGCAGACGAGGATGATATGTAACACATATACACGTTCATCATAATCTTACAGAAATATTAAGCCGCGATTGAGAAATAGCAAGGCCTCGTCGAAAGTGGATTACCTGCTGGTGCTCTAGCATTGTTGCTGCCGTCGTCGAGCGCGTAGGCGTGTGCGTGGCGTAGAGGAGGTCGTCGGCGCGCCGCGACTTTAGGGTTCGGCCGAGGAGGGGGTGGGGGCGGAAGGACGCAGTGGGGCGGTGGTCGCGGGCCTAGGAGGTGGCGGTGGTTGCCGGCGGGAGGCGGCGGCGGTAGCGGCGCGTGGGGCGGTGCGATGCTGCGGCTTGATCAGTGGAGCAGAACCTGCAAGAGATACTCGGGAAAGAGAAGGGGTCCCAGAGCCACGGGCCATGGGCCCTCTGTTACGGCCCATAACAAGCCCAGTTACAAAGATACAGGAACAGCAGGAGCAATTTGAGAATAACAGCAGACACCCCAGAAACAAGACAGTGAAGGTTTGCCACATTGCTCTGGTAAACACGCACATTGATCAGGAAACATAGAAGATAGCAGAAGCAATGATATGCATCTCAGAAACAGACATGCCGCGCGTTATGCTTGAAGCGAAGATGAACATACTCAGAAGACATTCACAAGGGCCAGCATGATCAGTTCACACAGCAAAAGTAGCAAGTATCTCACAAATTCACAAAGGAATTTGCAACAGCAAGGGCG
This sequence comes from Lolium rigidum, assembly GCF_022539505.1. Taxonomy (NCBI): domain Eukaryota; kingdom Viridiplantae; phylum Streptophyta; class Magnoliopsida; order Poales; family Poaceae; genus Lolium; species Lolium rigidum. The sequence continues at coordinate 498,023 of NW_025899867.1, forward strand.
TCTTTCATGTTCTGTGAGAGCGAATCCTAGACCCAGATAGAACCGTTCATCTCATGACATGCATGACAGGAAACGGTCTCATTTCTTGTCTTTGCCCGCGATATTGAGCTGCTGGAGCCCAAGCAGTAGGTGGTTCAAGTCCAGGAACACATTGTTGTTCAAGCTTCCGATGGTATGGGCGATCTCCCTGGGTCTGAGAGCGACGGAAGCAAGGTTGTTGGCGATGGCATGGCCTACCAGCTCTGCATTCTTAGCCTCACCCTGCTCGGGTATAAGAAGAAATATCAGTGTATGGATCACGTGATCTAGAACTCGGCATAATAAAATTTATACAAGTACTCTTAATTCTCAACAATAAAGACTGAAAATACTAGAGATTAAATTGGTCAATTCAAAGACTATGTTCAGTCATAAGAACAAACATACCACTGAAAGTCTGAAACTATGAACACATGAAAGTCTGAAACTATGAACAGTCATATGAACAACATACCACTGAAAATCTGAAGCTGTGAACATAACACAAGTGGTATCAAAACCATCGATCGTAACTCAACTAACCAAATGTACAAAACTAACAGCGTTAGGCTCAAGTTCTCCCAAACCCCCACAAGTGTAATGAAATATATGAAGCTGTGAAGACATAAGAACAACAACAATATATGCCTCTAGTAACTATCACTGAAACTGTGTACAGGGCAAGTAGGTGAAGCTATATGATAAACATCTAATCTCGAAATAACTTTTACATACAAAACTGCCTTTCACGCGTTGAATACCAAACATTGTTTGTGCTGAGATATAAGCCTTATGATTACAACTTATCAAAAATTATCTGGGGTGAGAATATGCCATCTGTAATCCGCCTTATGATCATTTCTTGATCATCCTTCTTGGGGAATTTTGAAGGCGCGCCAAGAGCTGCACAAAAGGAGCACTCCTCGTCATCTTTGAGAAATATCTTCTGCAAGTTTGGAGATCGCTCCAAAACAGATCTTATAAATGTGAACTGTTGTTCTAGTGATCTGAAGCCAACAAATTCTAGCTCTTTCAACAGCCAATTCTTCGAGTTGTCGAAGTCCATATCCCACTGCGGATTTCTTCTTTCAGAGTTTGTACGTCGTCTATCCTCATCAGTCAAGTCTTCCTCATCGCATGGATGTTCCCATACCTATTTGGGTGAAACGTTGATACATATGTAGATGGATTTCAGTGTTTTATCAAAACGTAGATCTCTAAAAGCAGAGAACAAAAGAATGGCAACATAATAATTTACAATTGTGTCACCTCAATCTGTAACAGCTCGATAGAAGGTGCCGCCACAAGAAAGGCAGTAGTCCATAAAATGTCAAATTCAACAAAGATACCTTGCACAGACAGCTTCCTCAGCTTGTTGAAAGCTGTGCAGAGTTGCTTAGTTTCAGGTTGCAACCAAATCTGATCAGAAGATAAGCAAACGAAGAATTAACAATTTGCAAGCAGAGAGGAGGTTATCACAGAATTTACAGGTATGTTTATTCTCTATTATGAATGAAGAAATCTAGAATTAACTTTGATAGATGCGACAACACAGTGAATAGAACTTTGCAAAAGTAAACAACTACTTACATTTTCTCCTTGGAAACCCAAACTAAGAGTATGTATGCCTCTGGTTGCATGTAGAAGCTCACTTAATTTAGTTCCACTGTTAGCACATACTGCACCACATGAGAGTTCTAATTCTCCAAGCGACGGGGCAAAACCAATGGCCAATGGCATATCTGGAGACATCCAAGTATCCCAGCTGAGCTTCTCCAATTTAGGAAGGCAGACCACCTCAAGTCTCACAAAGCGACACAAGGTGAGTTCTAGAACGCTAACTTTTGAGTTTGGTGCATCAATCATAAACAAAGAGCTAGCACCAGTATCACACTGATAAAGGCTTAGATGCTTCAGTTGCTTGCAGCAGTCAAACAGAATATGGTGCATGTCCAATTCAATGAAGCATAAATTGCGTAGAGAGAGTTTTGTGAGGCAATGGAGCACACTAGGGCATGCACTGAAAAAACCATCAATTTCTTTGCCTCGCTGTACCATATACACCTCACTACAGTCACGAGGAGCTGTCTCATCAGTAATGGCGAGATCCAAATCTTTTAACAAACCACTGTCAACAGCGTCACCTACCAGTGAGCCAACTTCGCACAAGAAATTGTTGATCAAGTAGAGATTAAGGTGCAGACTTGAGATGGTGGATTCCCTCCGATGGTCAGCCAAGAAATTCTTGGTTGCTTTAGTCAAAGACATCATAGCTTTCTCCATAGCATCTGCCTCAATAGGATCAGGGCATGGAACAGATAGGAAATCCTTGACATCGATGCTTAGTTCAGGCAGCAACCAAGGAAGATGCTTCCACCGTGTAGAAAGCACACCTGTCCTTGCAGCCATACATGAACTGACTCTCCCCAAGATAGACAGTAAAATATCATCAGTCAGAGTGCTGAGCCTATCTTCATCGCCCAGGTGCTGCAACAAAAATTACAGAATCATTATTTAGCTGCCACATAACAGAAACCCCAAACAGAAAAATAGATACACAGTGACACAAACAATACTCTATCTAGAGTTCGATAAAGCCACATATCTCCCAAGCAAACTTTGTGACCCAGTGCCATTCAGATTCATCAAGGTCATTTATTTATGTTTGTATAAAATTGGTTGCTTATATATATTGAGCTGATATCTCCAGATCATTAATACAAACAGGGAGCCTATTCCATTGCAGATCCGAAAAGGCCAGTACCACAACTGTGTTCAGCTGTGCCAGAGGAGCTGTAAACCAGCTGTTTATATCTCGTGCTAAAACAGTTGTACAGTTTCAAGATATGTTGGGAGGTTCAAGCCTTATAAGTACCATATTAACTGATAATAGAATGCTAAAAAATTAAACTTCCACTGGTATACCACAGAAGAATATATCTCCACGTATGGGCTTAAATAAAATGTTCATTTTATTGATTCTAAAAAGGGAGTTCCATTTTAGTACTTCACTATTCCTAGACGCTTTCTCATGCATCAGACCTCATAAAGAGCAGAAACGTATTCAGGATCTAAACATGTATGTTCACTGAAGCGCTGGATTAACAGACTTATATTAGTATGAGTTCAAGGTACAGCTCTTTGTGTAGTGCAATATTAAGAGAGGTGAATGCAACAAAATATGAACAGCTCTTTGTGTAGTGCAATAGTAAGTGTTTTACCGGAACAACTGAACTCGGTAACTTAGATAATCTGTAACAACACTCAAAAATTCAGAATTCGTGCTGCATATTTTAGTTATGGTTTTATCTAAGTAAATGTATTTCCATGGATGAGAATTTGTGGTATTACATGTGCAACAGAATATAGTAAGACTTTTACCATAAAACACTGCCATGGATTATAGGACTACCTTGTAACATATATACTTGATTCTTTGGTTGACAGAGCAAAGAATTGTTAGACAGTTTGGGTTCTGGCTAGCTGCGTGCATCATCGTGATTTAAATTGGTGAAAATCCAGTGTACCGTTTGCACTTAGAAATTAGGACGATCCGTTTCAGGTAATTATGGCCAACGAGAATAAGAATTAGCACAGCTACCGTTCGGAGATGGTGGATTGGTTACCTGGTTCGGCGCGATGTTGCTGCCGTCGCCGACCGCGTGGGCGGGGGCGTGGGCGGGAGCGGGAGCGTGGAAGAGGTCGCGCGGGCGGCTAGGGTTGGCGAGAGGAAACTCCATGGCGCGGGGAGGGGGAGGAAGCGGTGGTCGCCGGCCAGCGGCAGCGCGCGGGTCGGCGGGTCGGCGGGAGGGGGCAGTGCGATGCGGCGGCTGTAGGAGTAGGACTCGAGCGAGGCAGAAAGACTGGAACGGGTAACTGGATGACACGCAGGTCCCCCGTTGAGAAGAGGTTTTATCACTTTACACTAAGTTTGGGACGTTTTATCACACAACCGCATTTTTTTCGCAAAACACTAAGACTCTCACAATGGGAGTATCATAGTAGTATCATACATCTCATGTATGCAAAAAACTGATGTGAAAGTACAATTAAAGATGATTGTACTACCATAGATAGATATCGTATTATAATACGTAGTACTAGAAAATTTAATGTCAAATACATCTGATACATAGATTTGCATTGAGATTCTACAAACCACTTAATATAAGAAGACGATGATACTAGTATATGATACCATGCATTGTAGATATAGTAACATGTAGTAGTATTATACACATGATATTTCTATATGAAATTATGCATTGTGACTAGTCTAAGGCGCGACAAGATGTTTTTCCATACTTTCCGCATTCAGTTCTAGCTATTTCCGCACCCCCTAATCGACCAGAACAACAAATACGTATCCCCTCCACCCCTTTTGGCATTTTTAATGGAATATCCTTCACTATTTTACTAAAAATGGAACGAAATGAGATTGGATTGTTCCTCAGCCTTCCTCCTTCCTGGAACCTCTGGATCCGAGGCCCCGGAAGGCGCCTGCTCTTTAGTTGAGTATGAAAAGTGCCCCGCGAAGGAACAAAACCAACTCAAGTTGAGTATACAACAACCTAGGCTAGGCAGGCCGGCGAATCCAAAAGATCAGTACGAAAGCTAGGTCTACGAAAGCAGTTCGTTCCTATTCTCAATGAAAAGCGATTGGTCGATGCAGCCCTGTCTGTGATTTGGTATCCTACAGCAAAATCCTGCACCATTGGCGCAGTGGGAAGGATCCCCTGCGCGTTCAAGATGGGTCATGGACCAGAAAGGCCTCGTCGTTTGGTGGCCTGCACAGAGTTTTTTTTTTGCCCCGTGAAGATTTGGGTTCTGCCCGTTTGGTTGGTCGGTTTTCAAGCCTTGTAGCAACCCAGAACGGCGTCACTATTGTTTGGTTGCAACCCAAAATCCACTGTTGGTTACCTCTTCCCTTCGGTGGTGAGGTTACCAGCGATCAACAACACAAGCAAGAACACCGATCATAGACGACACAAGTTCACGACACCATTTTTCAGACACGATCATAGTTCTGTACACGGCAGACAGGATCATAGTTCAACACACTTGACACGAACAGCAACTAGACATGATCATAGTTCAACAGATGACGCGAACAACAACTAGACACGGACATGGTAGCAGCGACACAGAACCACGTAAGCTTCGGACATGATTTTCGAAAATGACACACCTGGTGGCATCACCATGGTACAGGCACCTGGTCATCACCTCAGTGCAGGTGTGATCGAAGATGACCACACTGTACTCGAAGGTGGACACCTTCTTGAAGACGAGGAACTGGCCTACCTTCAGCTGATGGGCGACGGCGAAGCCCGCCCACCCCTGGTCGATGTATGCGTTATCGCCTTCTCTCATCGTAGTCATCCTCCAGTTGCATCCAGTGTTGCTGCGGACGATGATGTCGAAAGGAATTTGTCCGAAGCATTTGAACGAAATATTGAGGGATCAGGAGCCGGCTGAAGGTGGGCCTGGAGACGATGCACAGGAACTTGTCCGGCCATACCTCGTCCTGGAAGTGGCCAACGTGAGCCACCCTTCGCTTCTTCAATGCTCCCTCGTCAGGGCTCTCAGTTGGTGACCCAAGCTTCAGCTTCTCAGTCTGCCACAAGAACACATGGCATTAGAGGTGTGCCCTGCTCACAAGTATATACATGAAAACGAACATTCAAAACATAAGTGAGGCCTCATACATTGGCTCACACGGCAGCTCAAGGGACTGCCCTCAAACTAAGTCTAGTGTGCAAGTAATCACACACACACGACTAAGTTTGAGGGCAGCACACTGGCTTCCATTGTGGCATTGTTCAATCACAGGCCAACGCACTAGACATACCAAAATGAGGCCTCATATATAGGATCACACGGCAGGCAGAGGAACTGTCCACAAACTAAGTTAGGCCTGCCATGTGGCACACAAGACTAAGTTTGAGGGCAGCACCCTGCCTTTCGTTGTGTCATAGTTGAATCATTGGCCAATGCACTAGACATACCAAAATGAGGCCTCATATATAGGATCACACGGCAGGCAGAGGGACTGTCCACAAACTAAGTCAGGCGTGCCATGTGGCACACAAGACTAAGTTTGAGGGCAGCACCATGCCTTCTGTTGTGCCATAGTTGAATCATTGGCGATTGCAGAACTGAAGAAGTACAAACATGGAAAGCAAGGTAGCATAGACCTCATACAATGACGACATAGGGAGGAAATGTTTGATCAGAACCAATGGCATGGTCATGTTCAGTCATGCCATAGGTTCTAATCAATCATATCCTCACACACTATGATTCCCGGTTACAATCATCGGCTTAGTTCAATCACAAACAACACAATCTAGAACAAACTAGCGCGACTCATTCGGCACAACAATCTAAACATGCTAAACCCCAGCACAAAAAATCCTTCCCCTCTTTGCATGCACAGTATAATCTGGCAGTTTCACCAATCCACAATCCGATATAGGAAGGATCTACCGTGATTGGAGATTAGGGTAACAGATCTAAGCAAATAGAGACCATGAACAACAAGAACTGGACAAGAACAGCAAGCAATGGGGACGAACACGTTGCAAAAATCAATCCGAACCCTATCCTAATGGAAACCCTAGCAGATCTAATGTGCATGTCGTCGCAAATGCCCGAGAATGGCATGTTCTGGCAGAACGAGTACGAAGGTGAGAAGGAGAGGTCGTTAACGCCATTGTTTCGGCCGAGGACGAGCTCGAGGTTGCGGGCGAACTCGAGATGCCGATGAAGACTGTGTCGCAGGTTGCAACGGATGTCCCGGTGCTGCTCGTCGACGTCTCCTCCTCCGGTATCGGTGCTCGGCCGTGCGGCGGATTGGTCGGCGGGAGGGGAACCACCAGGTGATGTGACAGTTTGGGGGAGGTGAGAGAGCGGTCGCAAGTGAGAGGAAGGGGAGGTGAGAGGTGAGACTAATTATGGTGTGTGTTCCCGAAGGGACGCGGCGTTTCCGCCTCCCTTCCGCATGCATGCAGCCTTCTGGCCGCTACGGGCCTGGCCCCGGAGAAACTACCATTCTGGGCGTTCCTCTAGGGCATGTCCTAGTGGTGCTTTGAGACCTGGTTCATGCAAGAACGCGGCGGCCTGCAGGCAACCAAACGGGCAGAAATTTTTTGGGCCGATGCGAGCCAAAGTCCATCCAGGCTACCAAACACGCCCTAAGAGCGTGTTTGGTAGTCTGCATTCGACTTGGCCCGCATCAGGCCAGCAAATTTTGGTCTGTTTGCTTGCCTGTAGGCCACAGGCCACCGCGTTCTTGCATGAACCGGGTCTCAAAGCACTCCTGGGACAAGTCCTGGAGGAACACCCGGAATGGTAGTTTCTCTGGGGCCAGTCCCGTAGCGGCCAGAAGGCTGCACGCGTTGGGAAGGGAGGTGGAAACGTCGCGTCCCTTGGGGGACACGCACCATAATTAGCCTCAACGCTCCCCTCTCCTTCCTCTCACTCGTGACCGCACTCTCACCTCCCCCAAACTATCACATCACCCGGTGGTTCCCCTCCCGCCGACCAATCCGCCGCACGGTCGAGCACCGGGTACCGGAGGAGACTTCGGCGAGCAGCACCGCGACATCCGCCGCAACCTGCTCCACGGTCTTCATCGGCATCTCGAGTTCGCCCGCGACCTCGAGATCGTCCTCAGCCAGAACAATGGCGGTAACGACCTCTCCTTCTCACCTCAGTACTCGTTCTGCTAGAACATGTCATAATCGGGCAATTGTGACGACATGCACATTAGATCTGCTAGGGTTTCCATTAGGATATGGTTCGGATTGATGTTTGAAACATGTTCCTCGCCATTGCTTGTTGTTCTTGTCCAGTTCTTGCTGTTCACGGTCTCGATTTTCTTAGATCTGTTACTCTAATATCCAATCGCGGTAGATCCTTCCTAGATTGGATCGTAGATTGGTGAAATTGACAGATTATACTATGCATGCAAAGAGGGGAAGGGTTTTTGTGCTGGGGTTTAGCATGTTCAGATTGTTGTGCGAAAGATTAAGCTGAATCGCGCTAGTTTGTTCAGACGCAAGAGGAGTGGGAGGACTTGAAGAACAAAGTAGCTATGCTCAAGAATCTGCAGAGAACACAAGCACAAGTGATGAGGGCTAAGAAACAGGAATGGGAGACAGAAAAAATAGGCTTTGGAGGCTGAGAAGAGAAAGCTAGAGTACGACATATACGATCTACTCCAAGCGAACTTTGCAATCAAGGATAAGCTAAAGAGGGTCAAGGCTATTTATGATGAGTGATGATGAATGTGTTCTAGATGTACTGTAGGAGGATTTGTAATGTACCCTAAGTAGAATTTGTAATGTACCTTAAGTACCACTCGTAATGTACTCAATTTGAACTGCTACTTGTGTTGTCTCTTGATTGAACTAGGCCAATGATTATAACATCGGATCATAGTATGAGGAGATGGTTGATCAAAACCTATGGCATGACTTAACATGACCATGCAATTGGTTCTGGTCAAACATCTCCTTCATATGTCCTAATTGTATGAGTCCTTTGATACCCTGCTTTGCATGTTTCCGCTTCTGCAGTTTTGCATTGGCCAATGATTCAACTATGGCACACCGGAAGGCAGGGTGCTGCCATCAAACTTAGTCATGTGTGCCATATTACTGGCACGCTATACTTAGTTTGCGGACAATCCCTTTGCCTACCGTGTGATCCTACATATGAGGCCTCGTTTTGGTTTGTCTAGTGCATTGGCCAATGATTTAACTTTGGGACAACAGAATGCAGGGTGATGCCCTCAAACTTAGTCATGTGTGTCATATTACTGGCACACTAGACTTAGTTTGCAGACACTCCCTTTGCCTTCGGTGTGATCCTACATATGAGGCCTCGTTTTGCTTTGTCTAGTGCATTGGCCAATGATTCAATAAAGGCACAATGGAAGGCTAGGTGGTGGCCTCAAACTTAGTCATGTGTGCCATAGTCGTTGCAGACTACACTTAGTTTGTGGCCACTCCCTGTGTCTGCCGTGTAAGCACATGTATGAGGCCTTACTAATGTTATCAATGTCCGTTTTCATCTAAACTACTTGTGAGCAGGCACACCTCTAATGGCATGTGTTCTTCTGGCAGACTGAGAAGATCATGCTTGGGTCACCTGCTGAGATTCCCCGCGAGGGACCGGCGAAGAAGCGTCGTGGAAGGCCGGCCACTTCCACAAGGACGCAGGGCCGGACCACTTCCTCCGCATCAGCTTCAAGCCCACCTCCGGCCGGCTCATGATCCCTAAAGCTTTCGTCAAGTGGTTCAGAGAAATTCCTTCCAACATCATTGTCACCACCAACACTAGATGCAACTGGCGGATGACTACGAGGAGAGAAGGCAATGACGCATTCATCGACCAGGGATGGACGGTCTTCGCCATCGCCCATCAGCTCAAGGTAGGCCAGTTCCTCACCTTTAGGAAGGTGTCCTCCTTGGAGTAGAGTGTGGTCCATTCGCAAAAAAAAAGGAGTAGAGTGTGGTCATCTTCGACCACACCTGCACCGAGGTGGTGAGCAGGTGCCCGTACCATGGCGATGACACCAGGTGTGTCGTCTCCGAGCATCATGTCTGAAGCTAACCTGGTACCATGACGTGTCTAGTTGCTGTTCGTGTCTAGTGTGTTGAACTATGATCATGTCTGTCGTGTCCAGAACTATGATCGTGTCTGCAAAATGGTGTGTCCTGAACTTGTGTCGTCTATGATCACTACTAAGTTCTGTGTCGTCTATGATTGTGTTCTTGCTTGTGCTGTTGATCGCTGGTAATCTCATCACTGAACGGAAGACGTAAGAAGAAGCGGATTATGGGTTGCAACCAAACAGTACTGGCGCCATTCTGGCTGCTACAAGGCCTGAAAACCGACCTACCAAACGGGCAGAGCCCAGATCTCCACGGGGCCGAAAAACTCTGCGCAGGCCACCAAACAACATGGCTTTTATGGCCCATGGCCCGTCTTGGACGCGCAGGGGGCTTCTTACCACTGCGTGCCAGTGGTGCAGGAAATAGCTGCAGCCTACCAAACGTGCCCTAACCCTTTTGGGGATAAATGGTTGCACAAAACACATAATCTCTCAAAACCCAGGTTTTTTAGTATTCATCGGGAGGACGCAAAAGCCCACGCATGAATATTCCATTTCATCAAAAGAGATCGGGGTAGCCCCGTGAAAGATAACAACAGATGTATAGGAGGTTTGGAGAGGTAGACACAGCCCAATGTTAGGGGGCGAGCTTGAGAAGAACAACACTACAAAAACGGATCACGGGGGACAAGGTAGGTGAGCCAAAGATCAATGTCAACCTGATGATCCATAGGGAGTCTAGCACGCGAGAGAATATCATCATCCCAGCAGTTCTTGTGAAGGAGGGAGAGCGAGGTAACAAGCCCGTTGAAGACGATGCTATTTCTGTGTTTCCAGAGATGCTAGAGACAAAGATGACGCAAAGTGGAGGCGGTGGCTGATGTCTACGGGAGCTTCTATTCTTGTAGACAGTGTTGGGCCTCCAAGAGCAGAGGTTTGTAGAACAGCAGCAAGTTTCCCTTAAGTGGATACCCAAGGTTTATCGAACTCAGGGAGGAAGAGGTCAAAGATATCCCTCTCATGCAACCCTGCAACCACAAAGCAAGAAGTCTCTTGTGTCCCCAACACACCTAATAGGTGCACTAGTTCGGCGAAGAGATAGTGAAATACAGGTGGTATAAATAAGTATGAGCAGTAGCAACGGTGCCGAGAAAAGTGCTTGGCGTGTAGTTGATGGTGGTGGTATTGCAGCGATAGTAACACGATAAAACAGATAAACAAGCGGTAGTAACTCAGCGGTATTTAGGAACAAGGCCTAGGGATTACACTTTCACTAGTGGACACTCTCAACATTGATCACATAACGAGAATAGATAAATGCATACTCTACACTTTTGTTGGATGATGAACACATTGCGTAGGATTACACGAACCCTCAATGCCGGAGTTAACAAGCTCCACAATAATGCTCATGTTTAAGTAACCTTTAGTGTAAGATAGATCAACGCTACTAAACCAAGTACTAGCATAGCATGCACACTTGTCACCTTCATGCATATGTAGGAGGAATAGATCACATCAATATTATCATAGCAATAGTTAACTCCATAATCTACAAGAGATCATGATCATAGCATAAACCAAGTACTAACACGGTGCACGCATTGTCACCTTTGCACACATGCGGGAGGAATAAAACTACTTTAATAACACATCACTAGAGTAGCACATAGATAAATTGTGATACGAGAACATGTTGCAATCTTAAAGAGATATAAATAAGCACCTCACTATGCCATTCAATGAGTAAGTATTCTGTGAAATATGGCCTAAGAGACCCACACGGTGCACACACTTGTCACCTTTACACACGTGGGACTAGGAGTCTCCGGAGATCACATAGGTAAAACTCACTTGACTAGCATAATGACATCTAGATTACAAGCATCATCATATGAATCTCAATCATGTAAGGCAGCTCATGAGATTATTGTATTGAAGCACATAGGAGAGAGATGAACCACATAGCTACCGGTACAGCCCCGAGCCTCGATGGAGAACTACTCCCTCCTCATGGGAGCAGCAGCGGTGATGAAGATGGCGGTGGAGATGGCAGCGGTGTCGATGGAGAAGCCTTCGGGGGCACTTCCCCTCTCCGGCGGGGTGCCGGAACGGAGATCCTGTCCCCGGATCTTGGCTTCGCGATGGCGGCGGCTCCGGAAGGTTTACGTGGGTTTCGTCAATCGTGATAGGGTTTTCCGATCCGGGGGCTTCTTATAGGCGAAGAGGCGGCGCAGGAAGGTCGAAGGGGGCCCACACCCTAGGGGCGCCCCCCTTGGCCGCGCCGGGGTATGGTCCGGTGGCCCTGCCCCTCTTCTCCGGCGGTTCTCGTGTGTTCTGGATGCTTCGGGTAAAATAGGAACACAGGCGTTGATTTCGTCCGATTCCGAGAATATTTCGTTACTAGGATTTACGAAACCAAAAACAGCGAGAAAACGAGAGCTGGCACTTCGGCATCTTGTTAATAGGTTAGTTCCGAGAAAATGCACGAATATGACATAAAGTGTGCATAAAACATGTAGATAACATCAATAATGTGGCATGGAACACAAGAAATTATCGATACGTTGGAGATGTATCAGCATCCCCAAGCTTAGTTACGCTCGTCCCGAGCGGGTAAAACGATAACAAAGATAATTTACGGAGTGACATGCCATCATAACCTTGATCATACTATTTGTACAGCATATGTAGTGAATGCAGCGATCAAAACAATGTATATGACATGGGTAAACAAGCTGAATCATAAAGCAAAGACTTTTCATGAATAGCACTTCAAGACAAGCATCAATAAGTCTTGCATAAGAGTTAACTCATAAAGCAATAATTCAAAGTAAAGGTATTGAAGCAACACAAAAGAAGATTAAGTTTCAGCGGTTGCTTTCAACTTGTAACATGTATATCTCATGGATATTGTCAACATAGAGTAATATAATAAGTGCAATAAGCGAGTATGTAGGAATCAATGCACAGCTCACACAAGTGTTTGCTTCTTGAGGTGGAGAGAAATAGGTGAACTGACTCAACATTGAAAGTAAAAGAATGGTCCTCATAGAGGAAAAGCATCGATTGCTATATTTGTGCTAGAGCTTTGATTTTGAAAACATGAAACAATTTTGTCAACGGTAGTAATAAAGCATATGCATCATGTAAATTATATCTTATAAGTTGCAAGCCTCATGCATAGTGTACCAATAGTGCCCGCACCTTGTCCTAATTAGCTTGGACTACCTGGATTATCACCGCAATACATATGCTTTAACCAAGTTTCACAAAGGGGTACCTCTATGCCGCTTGTACAAAGGTCTAAGGAGAAAGCTCGCATTTGGATTTCTCGCTTTTGATTATTCTCAACTTAGACATCCATACCGGGACAACATAGACAACGAGATAATGGACTCCTCTTTTAATGCTTTAAGCATTTGACAACAATTAATTCTTTTCTCATTAGAGATTTGAGGATATTTGTCCAAAACTGAAACTTCCACCATGAATCATGGCTTTAGTTAGCGGCCCAATGTTCTTCTCTCACAATATGCATGCTCAAACCATTCAACTCGGTGTAGATCGCCCTTACTTCGAGACAAGACGAACATGCATAGCAACTCACATGAAATTCAACAATGAGTTGATGGCGTTCCCCGATAAACATGGTTATCGCACAACAAGCAACTTAATAAGAGATAAAGTGCATAATTACATATTCAATACCACAATAGTTTTTAAGCTATTTGTCCCATGAGCTATATATTGCAAAGGTGAATGATGGAATTTTAAAGGTAGCACTCAAGCAATTTACTTTGGAATGGCGGGAAAATACCATGTAGTATAGGTAGATATGGTGGACACAAATGGCATAGTGGTTGGCTCAAGTATTTTGGATGCATGAGAAGTATTCCCTCTCGATACAAGGTTTAGGCTAGCAAGGCTTATTTGAAAAAAACACAAGGATGAACTGGTGCAGCAAAACTCACATAAAAGACATATTGAAAACATTATAAGACTCTACACCGTCTTCCTTGTTGTTCAAAACTCAATACTAGAAATTATCTAGACTTTAGAGAGACCAATTATGCAAACCAAATTTTAGCAAGCTCTGTGTATTTCTTCATTAATAGGTGCAAAGCATATGATGCAAGAGCTTAAACATGAGCACAACAATTGCCAAGTATCACATTATCCAAGACATTATAGCAATTTACTACATGTATCATTTTCCAATTCCAACCATATAACAAATTAACGAAGAAGAAACTTCGCCATGAATATTATGAGCTAAGAACACATGTGTTCATTCGAACCAGCGGAGCGTGTCTCTCTCCCACACAAGCATGATGTAATCCAATTTATTCAAACAAAAACAAAAACAAAAGCACACAGACGCTCCAAGTAAAGCACATAAGATGTGACCGAATAAAAATATAGTTTCAAGAGAAGGAACCCGATAATTTATCGATGAAGAAGGGGATGCCTTGGGCATCCCCAAGCTTAGACGCTTGAGTCTTCTTGATATATGCAGGGATGAACCACCGGGGCATCCCCAAGCTTAGACTTTTCACTCTTCTTGATCGTAGTATATCATCCTCCTCTCTTGACCCTTGAAAACTTCCTCCACACCAAACTCGAAACAACTCATTAGATGGTTAGTGGACAATAAAAATTAACATGTTCAGAGGTGACACAATCATTCTTAACACTTCTGGACATTGCATAAAGCTACTGGACATTAATGGATCAAAGAAATTCATCCAACATAGCAAAAGAGGCAATGCGAAATAAAAGGCAGAATCTGTCAAAACAGAACAGTCCGTAAAGATGGATTTTATTAGGCCACCAGACTTGCTCAAATGAAAATGCTCAAATTGAATGAAAGTTGTGTACATATCTGAGGATCACTCACGTAAATTGGCATAATTTTCTGAGTTACCTACAGAGAATTAGACCCAGATTCGTGACAGCAAAGAAATCTGTTTCTGCGCAGTAATCCAAATCTAGTACTTACTTTACTATCAAAGACTTTACTTGGCACAACAAAACACAAAACTAAGATAAGGAGAGGTTGCTACAGTAGTAAACAACTTCCAAAACACAAAATAAAAACAAAGTACTGTAGCAAAATAACACATGGGTTATCTCCCAAGAAGTTCTTTCTTTTTAGCCATTAAGATGGGCTCAGCAGTTTTAATGATGCACTCGCAAGAAATAGTATTTGAAGCAAAAGAGAACATCAAGAGGCAAATTCAAAACACATTTAAGTCTAACATGCTTCCTATGCATAGGAATCTTGTAAATAAACAAGTTCATGAAGAGCAAAGTAACAAGCATAGGAAGATAAAACAAGTGTAGCTTCAAAAATTTCAGCACATAGAGAGGTGTTTTAGTAACATGAAAATTTCTACAACCATATTTTCCTCTCTCATAATAACTTTCAGTAGCATCATGAGCAAACTCAACAATATAACTATCACATAAAGCATTCTTATCATGAGTCTCATGCATAAAATTATTACTCTCCACATAGGCATAATCAATTTTATTAGTTGTAGTGGGAGCAAATTCAACAAAGTAGCTATCATTATTATTCTCATCAAGTGTAGGAGGCATAGTATAATCACAACAAAATTTACTCTCCATAGTAGGTTGTACCAAAAGACCACTATCATTATCATCATCAGAAATAGGAGGCAAAGTATCATCAAAGAAAATTTTCTCCTCAATGCTTGGGGGACTAAAAATATCATGCAAACCAGCTTCCCCAAGCTTAGAACTTTCTATATCATTATCAACAATGGTGTTCAAAGCGTTCATACTAATATTACTACCGAGCATGCAAATAAGATTTCATAGGTTTTTTAATTTTCGCATCAAACAATCCATGTTTTAAATCAGGAAATAGAATAAGAAGCTCACTCTTGTACATTATGCCAAACTAGTGTAAACAAGAAACAAAAAGATGCAATTGCAGGATCTAAAGGAAATAGCTTTGAGCACACACACGACGGCGCCAGAAAAATACTTTACACGGGACCGTAGTATGAGAGCCTTTTACCTTTCCTCCCGGCAACGAGCGCCGGAAAAGTGCTTGATGTCTACGGGAGCTTCTATTCTTGTAGACGGTGTTGGGCCTCCAAGAGCAGAGGTTTGTAGAACAGCAGCAAGTTTCCCTTAAGTGGATACCCAAGGTTTATCGAACTCGGGGAG
This sequence comes from Lolium rigidum, assembly GCF_022539505.1. Lineage (NCBI taxonomy): Eukaryota > Viridiplantae > Streptophyta > Magnoliopsida > Poales > Poaceae > Lolium > Lolium rigidum. The sequence goes on from NW_025899867.1 coordinate 513,864, forward strand.
GAAGAGGTCAAAGATATCCCTCTCATGCAACCCTGCAACCACAAAGCAAGAAGTCTCTTGTGTCCCCAACACACCTAATAGGTGCACTAGTTCGGCGAAGAGATAGTGAAATACAGGTGGTATAAATAAGTATGAGCAGTAGCAACGGTGCCGGAAAAGTGCTTGGCGTGTAGTTGATGGTGGTGGTATTGCAGCGAGTAGTAACACGATAAAACGAGTAAACAAGCAGTAGTAACTCAGCGGTATTTAGGAACAAGGCCTAGGGATTACACTTTCACTAGTGGACACTCTCAACATTGATCACATAACAGAATAGATAAATGCATACTCTACACTTTTGTTGGATGATGAACACATTGCGTAGGATTACACGAACCCTCAATGCCGGAGTTAACAAGCTCCACAATAATGCTCATGTTTAAGTAACCTTTAGTGTAAGATAGATCAACGCTACTAAACCAAGTACTAGCATAGCATGCACACTTGTCACCTTCATGCATATGTAGGAGGAATAGATCACATCAATATTATCATAGCAATAGTTAACTCCATAATCTACAAGAGATCATGATCATAGCATAAACCAAGTACTAACACGGTGCACGCACTCGTCACCTTTGCACACATGCAGGAGGAATAAAACTACTTTAATAACACATCACTAGAGTAGCACATAGATAAATTGTGATACAGAACATGTTGCAATCTTAAAGAGATATAAATAAGCACCTCACTATGCCATTCAATGAGTAAGTATTCTGTGAAATATGGCCTAAGAGACCCACACGGTGCACACACTTGTCACCTTTACACACGTGGGACTAGGAGTCTCCGGAGATCACATAGGTAAAACTCACTTGACTAGCATAATGACATCTAGATTACAAGCATCATCATATGAATCTCAATCATGTAAGGCAGCTCATGAGATTATTGTATTGAAGCACATAGGAGAGAGATGAACCACATAGCTACCGGTACAGCCCCGAGCCTCGATGGAGAACTACTCCCTCCTCATGGGAGCAGCAGCGGTGATGAAGATGGCGGTGGAGATGGCAGCGGTGTCGATGGAGAAGCCTTCCGGGGGCACTTCCCCGCTCCGGCGGGGTGCCGGAACGGAGATCCTGTCCCCCGGATCTTGGCTTCGCGATGGCGGCGGCTCCGGAAGGTTTACGTGGGTTTCGTCAATCGTGATAGGGTTTTCCGATCCGGGGGCTTCTTATAGGCGAAGAGGCGGCGCAGGAAGGTCGAAGGGGGCCCACACCCTAGGGGGCGCCCCCTTGGCCGCGCCGGGGTATGGTCCGGTGGCCCTGCCCCTCTTCTCTGGCGGTTCTCGTGTGTTACGGATGCTTCCGGGTAAAATAGGAACACTGGGCGTTGATTTCGTCCGATTCCGAGAATATTTCGTTACTAGGATTTCTGAAACCAAAAACAGCAGAAAACGAGAACCGGCACTTCGGCATCTTGTTAATAGGTTAGTTCCAGAAAATGCACGAATATGACATAAAGTGTGCATAAAACATGTAGATAACATCAATAATGTGGCATGGAACACAAGAAATTATCGATACGTTGGAGACGTATCAGTGGCCGGAGGAGCGGAGAGCAGAAGAGCGCACGTGGCGACCTCGGCGACATTGTGTTCTTCCTAGAGGATCCCTTTACGGAGTAGGTTGGTGCGGCTCTGGATTCGGCCTTTCATCAGCAGCCAGTCAAAAAAACTTGACCCAGGGAGGGGCAAACCCGCGCCAGACGAATGCGTAGTAGGCGTCGAGCTCACCACCAAAGGTGCAGAACCTATAGAGAGCAGCGGTCTTTAGACCACTACCGCCCTTGGCGCAGAGCGGGAGGGAGCGCTGGTAGCGGCATCAGAGAGCCTCCGCGACGCGATCAACGCGAGGAGAGCTCCCCTCTGTCTGAAAGCGGGGTAGACAGACGCGGGACCAGGAAGGTGTCGATGCCGTCTATGAACACCTGGCGCACGGTCACGCACGGGAGCATGCAGTGGGAGTAGAGCTCCGGCATGGTCACGACGAGGCACCCGTCGAGGAGCCAGTTGTCGAGCCATAAGGTGGTCCTGGTGCCATCATCGAGCTTCACGCGCGAGACATTGCGGTACAGCGGTAGGAGGCGGAGAAGCGAGGCCCAGTGCACGCTATACAGCGAGCGCCCTGCCGTGTCCAGGGAGAGCCAGCCAGGGACGCCTAGACCCAGCGAGGCTAGGGCTCGCCTGGGGCGCTATGGAGGCAATGGAGCAGCTTCAAGAGGAGGCAGGAGTTTTGGTCGGCGAGGGAGCACACGTCCATGCCCCTTTCTTCCTTGGAGCGGCCGACATAATCCCATGCCATGAGGCACTTGACGCCGGTGATGCGGTCGCCACCACCCACAAGAAGGCACGGCGCAACCTGTCCAGAGCGGCGAGGACAATGGGAGGAAGGTCCACCGCTCCCATGGAGAACATGGGTAGCGCGTCGAGAACCGTGTTCAGAAGAACAAGGCGTCCACCCTAGGAGAAAAGGAGGGCCTTCCAAGCTAGAGAGGTACTTGTCCACCTTAGCAATGAGCGGGGCGAAAGCAGCCAGACGCAGCTTCTCCTGCGAGAGCGGGAGGTCAAGGTAGGGCTGGGGAAAACCTTCCACGCAACATTGGGAGAGCGTCCTGGATGTAGGAAAACACGCCTGGCTTGGCATGTATGGGCATTAGCGTGCTTTTGGAGAAATTGATGCAGAGGCCGGTGGCGCGCTCGAACTGGCAGAGAAGCACGGGCAGACGGCAAGCGGTGTGCATGATGATAAAGGTGTCATCGGCGTACTGGAGCACCGGGTAGGGGGAACCGTCCACCAAGGGGTGTTGGAGCACATCGTCGCACCGGATGAGACGCTACAACACGTTGGCGGTGATGAGGAAGAGGTAGGGAGACAAAGGTCGCCCTGCCGCAACCTGCGCAGGCAGCGGATCCACTTGCCAGGGACGTCATTGAGCAGGATCGCCGAGCGGGAGGAGGTGAAGAGCCTACTCACCTGCCTTTTACGTCGGAGAGAACTTCTGAAACAAGAGTAAGAATAATAAATTGCTGCTAAATAAGTAATCATTGTCACAAATATGAAACTACAAGTTAGATGCTGGAGTTTACTTTTTTTCAAACTTACTTGTATCTAAAACTAAAAGTAGCTTCTAAATAACCTCGACCCAGGTGGTAAGCAAGTACAGGAATCAAACATCGCTTTCTCTTATGCTAATCGTCTTCAGAAAATCACAAACGATGCACTTTGATTCTTTTACACTCTGGAAATCAGAGATTATGTGTTTTGAGCAAACAGTTACCCTAAATGTTGGTGTTTGTGAAACAAAATTCTATGATTATGGTTCTATGATAAAAATTCTCAACTTGTGGTGTAAAGTGATAAAATCTCTTGCAGAATGAATCTTTTTCTTTTCTTTTGGTATGGATAAAGCAATAATTTTTTGAAATCTTTTGAGATGGTGGATCCTCTCTGCGGCATGCGCCGACGGTTACTCTTTCGGTCCTCCGTCGACGATGAAAGCTCGTGGAGCTTAGGGATGGCACCCGCATGGTATGGGTACAGGTAGAGCCATCTCATACACGTACCTGTTGTCTTAAATCTTACCCATCACCCTTACCCATGCCCAGAATGGGTACAAGTTTTTTCCATACCCATCAGAGCATTTTAAACCATAGTGGCACTTACTGGAGCTACCCCTGCAGCTCAACTAGCATTGACATTGGCTGCTCAACTGTTTGTAGTCTTTGGGCATTACAGCTGCAGAGTAGCTGAAAGGTTCACTTGTTTCGTGCGCACAAATCCTAGATCCAGATAGAACCATTAACATAAACTACACTGCTAATTCATCTCAAACGTAATCTCCCGTGGAGACAACCGACGGCCATAAACATACCACTGAATGTCCGAGGCTAGGGACACAGTAAATAAGTTCATTCAAAGACTATGTGCAGTCATAAGAACAAGCATACCACTGAAAGTCTGGAACTATGAACACAACAAAATAGGTGGAGTCTGAAGCTATGTTCAATCATATGAAAACCATACCACTGAAAATCTGAAACAGTGAACATAACACAGGTCGTATGGAAATCATCGATCATAAATCAGCAAACAAACTGTACAAAACTAATATCACGGCCACTAGCTTCACAAGATCGTATTGAACTGTTTGACTAGGGTAGAAAGACTCGTGTTTAAATATTGGGATTTCTATTTTTATGTCCTCGGGTTCTTAGTTGTGCTCAGTTTTCTCCAGCCGCTTAGTTTTTCCTCAGTTTTCTCTAAACTCTTGTCTGAAACCCGAAAAAGGAGCTCGGACGGGAGGATTCCCGTTTAGTTGACCGTTGGTTGGTGTTGGCAAGTGGGGCCGCTGTTGGTGCTCCGCAGTGGACACGTCTCCACTTATCCAGATCATCGTGGGACCCACAACTTGTCCACGTTAGCGCGCCAGACCCACAGCTTACCCAGATGACCGTGCAAAATGGGAGCCCGAACCAGCCCCGCGCCTGTGCACGTGTCATTGCTTCCCCTTTCTTTCCCCGTGCCACATTGTTCTTCTTCTCCGCCAGCGGCAGCCCTTCTCCGGCAGGCGGGTGATGTCTAGTTTCTCTTCGACCTCCCGTTCTTCATGGCCGCAGTATGGACACGTGCCTTTGACAAGATGCCCTGACTGCCCACGCCAAGAGCCTCTGAAGCGGTTGATCTGTAAGACGGACGACAACAGCAACAGTGGACGTGAGTTCCTTGCATGCGAGAGCTTGCCATATAGAGAGGGGGATAAGGTTAGATCTCGCTCCAGTTGCTCTGTTTTCTCTCGATTTTCTTGTTATTCACTCGAATTTGGGATTTAGGGTTCACGTTGTTGTTTTCAGGTCCTGAAGAAATGCAGGTATTTCGAGTGGATCGATGTGTACGTTCAGAGGCTTCAATTGCAGGAATCAATTGGCGCTATTGGGGAGCGCTATTTGTGAGGGGGGGACTTGCTGTAGAGAATGCGGCGGAGAGAGGAGCCATTCCGATTATGCCTAATGCTCCCAATGCAGAACTGGTGGAAGTGAAGGGAGAACTAAAGAAAATGAATAAGAAGTTAAGACAGTTGATCGAGTTGAAGAAGCAAGCTAATCTGATGGCTGGTTGTTTTTTTTTGTATAATTGCGATCATATTCTTATCATTGCTCATCAGGCGCTAGAAGTTGTTACAAGGGATCCCTTGTTACAAATCCATTATTCAGTTACATGTACTTGTAGTTGTTTCACCGAAATTACCAAAAAAAATAAAAATACGAATAGGGAATATAGGAATGCTAAAGATAGTTGATAATTGTTAGAGGGGTGACAAATAATACATTCACCGAAATCCCACAAATATGTATGTCTCATGTTTATACCAACATTATACGACTTTTGGGACGTTTCAAATAACCAAAACTATATCCCAAACTATATTCTCTAAAAGAAAAAGGAATGCTAAAGAAAGTTGATAATTGTTAGAGGGGTGATAAATCATCCATTCACCGAAATCCCCAAATATGCAAAATATGTATGTCTCATGTTTCTACCAAAATTATACCACTTTTGTGCCGTTTCAAATTACCAAAACTATATTCCCTAAAAAAAGGAATGCTAAATATAGTTGATAATTGTTAGAGGGGTGACAAATAATGCATTCACCGAAACCCCACAAATATGTATGCCTCATGTTTATAAATTATACCACTTTTGGGACGTTTCAAATAACCAAAACTATATTCCAAACTATATTCCCTAAAAGAAAAAGAATGCTAAAGCAAGTTGATAATTGTTAGAGGGGTGATAAATAATCAATTCACCGAAATCCCCCAAATATACCAAATATGTATGCCTCGTGTTTATACCAAAATTATACCACTTTTGGGCCGTTTCAAATTACCAAAACTATATTCCATAAAAGAAAAGGAATGCTAAAGATAGTTGATAATTGTTAGAGGAGTGACAAATAATGCATTCACCGAAATCCCACAAATATGTATGCATCATGTTTATACCAAAATTATACCACTTTTGGGACATTTCAAATAATCAAAACTATATCCCAAACTATATTCCCTAGAAGAAAAGAAATGCTAAAGAAAGTTGATAATTGTTAGAGGGGTGATAAATAATCAATTCACCGAAATCCCCCAAATATGCCAAATATGTATGTCTCATGTTTCTACCAAACTTATACCACTTTTGGGCCGTTTCAAATTACCAAAACTATATTCCCTAAAAGAAAAGGAATGCTAAAGATAGTTGATAATTGTTAGAGGGGTAAGAAATAATGCATTCACCGAAATCCCACAAATATGTATGTCTCATGTTTATACCAAAATTATACCACTTTTGGGACGTTTCAAATAACCAAAACTATATCCCAAACTATATTCCCTAAATGAAAAGGAATGCTAAAGAAAGTTGATAATTGTTAGAGGGATGATAAATAATCCATTCACCGAAATCCCCCAAATATGCCAAATATGTATGCCTCACGTTTATACCAAAATTATACCACTTTTGGGCCGTTTCAAATTACCAAAACTATATTCCATAAAAAAGTTGATGTTATTAATAACAAGGCTATGTCATTGAGTGAATGATATAATGGACACACACCCACAGCGTAGCATACATTCATGCCATTAAGTTCATTTGCTATAAGCTTTCGATACATAGCTCTAGTCCTTCGACCATGAGATCATGTAAATCACTTATGTGCCGGAAGGGTACTTGATTACATCAAACGCCACCGCGTAAATGAGTGGTTATAAAGGTGATTAAGTATTCGGAAAGTATGAAGCTGAGTATGCGATCAAGAGTGGGATTTTGTCCATCCCGATGACGGATAGA